>NW_006921633.1:12083298-12104194 GCF_000298275.1 Orycteropus afer afer
GAGGGGGACCAGGTTTGCTGGTCCGATAGAGCCTGATGGAACTGCTGAGACTATGGGCCCTAGCTGCCCTTCAGGTCTGGAATTGAACCCACACCTGCGGTTTCCTGCCAAACAAAAGACAGGCATAGGAGTTGAACATTTCCCTGAGATAGATACACTCCTTGGAGAGAACAATCATAGGAGAAAGAAGGGCTGCTTATGCACAGGGAGACAGCTCAGGGGGCAGGAGTGTATGGAGGGAAGGACACACGGAAGAGGTAACTATAGGGAGGAAGTGGGAGGGGAGCTGTTGCATTGTGGTAAATGTCATGAGACAAAGTTTATGTGAACTGCTGTATGGAAAGTGATTTTGCTCTGTAAATTTTCACTCAAATCACAATTAAAAAAAAGTTTAAAATTCTTCAGTGGATGATTCTTTGTGCTATGCAAAACTCAGCCATATAATGAAGTAAAATCAGAGAACAAAATTCACAATGCTGACAATTCAATACCTTTCCATCAATGGGAACACCCAGTTCCTCCGAAAACAGGGGGTGAGTTATCCATTTGTAGGCTTCTTTTAGCTGAACTATATCGTTTCTTCCCAAAGACAGACTCTGCTTTCTGAAGAAGATAAAAATTAATTCACTGACATGAATAACTTTACCTTTTCTACTAAAGCCAAGAATTTATACAATTATTTAAAAATATTTATTGAGTGACTATTCCATGGGCCAGGCACTATTTTACGCATTAGAAAGAATGTAGAGAACAAAACAGACAAAAATTCCTTGCCTATGGATCTTATGTTCTAGTAGGATCAAGGAACTCCTTTTTTAAAGGCATAGCCAATACAGTGTTTAAAGATTCAAAGACAAAAGCATACCAATGAGTTTTTCTGGGCTAAAACTGCCAGATTCCAGGATTTATATATCAAAAGCCAGGAAGTTGGAATACAGGGGATTGTCTATTGCTGGAATCCCTGGGTGGCACAAATGGTTGACGTGCTTCCTCAAGCAACTTACAGGTTGGAAGTTTGAATACACTCAGACGTGCCTAAGACGAAAGCCTTGGTGACTTGCTTCTGAAAAATCAGGCACTGAAAACCCTAGCATAGTTCTCCTCTGACACACACGGGGTAGTTATGGGTAGGAATCCACTGGGTGACAACTGGCTTATTGCTCAGACACTATAAAACTGTACATTACAATAAACTCATCCAGACTGAAAATGTTTGCATCTACTTTCTTGCTGACAATGGGGTTTACTTTGGGGAAATCAATGTAAAAGCCATACTTTTTTTTTTTTTTTTTTTTACTACTGAAGAAGAAATACTAAATCCTAAACTATCAATGTTCTGATATGCTCACCAGTATACTATTAGATAAATGTCTGAATAAAATATGACATTCCCTCAAAATCTACTCACGAGTCAGTAAATGGGTTTTGGGAAGTTCCCATTATGAATTCTAGCTTTTAGTTCACAACCTAAAATTAGTGATAGAAAGGACCTGAGGTAAGAGGAAAGACATGCTACTGTGTTACTTAAACTTCTCTACTGAGAACACTATAATACCACTAACAAACTAACAAACCCACATCATTCATATATTTCAAAGTTCAAATCAACATATGGCTGCTTTTCATAAAATAGATCTTAGGGCCAACTTAGAAGCTCTGGTAGCATAATGCCTAAGGCACTTGACTGCTAACAAGAAGGCTGGCAGTTCAAACCCACCAGCCACTCCTTGGAAGGAAGGTTGGGCAATCTACTTCCGTAGTGATACCGCCTCGACCCAAGGAGGGGTCGCTATGAGTTGGGTCTGACTCGACGGCACATAACAACAACAGGGCCAACCTGTGAATCATCCCTTTTAATGACCTATTGCCACCAACAGAAATGACCACTTATAGGCAATATCTGCTGCAATTTCATTCAGCAAGAGGGAGAATCAAAAAAAAAAAAAAAAAAAAAACTAAAACTCTAAAAGGGAGAGACACAACTAATTGCAGGTAGAAAATAAGAAGTAATTTAGCTAATGGCTAAATTTAACTGATCTTTTTAAAAAAAAAAAAAAAAGGATATAAAGACCACTGTTCTTCTAAAAATGCAAATTAAGAAACAGTTGATCTACCCAGTCTGTACCCAGCTGAGGATACTATCGCGGTTACATGGAACAGAGTGCTTTCATATGCTTTGAGATTTGGGTTTAACAATGAAATCTCCAGATAAGCCCTATATCTGACAAATAATCAAATTACTTCTCTACATTCAAGGATTGATTCAAACACTAAGCGTTGTGAGCTTTATAAACTGTTCATAATTCTCTGAATATTAGAAACATTTTAGGCTTGTTAAAAGACTAACTTAATATTGTATTCATAGCTTAACTAATGCTATTTGCACACAAGTAACATCACAGTTGAAAAGTCCAGTTAAATAATGTCAACTAGAGGTAGTTCTTTTCTTCCAAGGAGCCAAAGAAAAGGTTAACAGATATCTTAGATACCTTACCTTTATATAAAAGGCAAAAATACAATACTTAAAATGCCAGATATATACTCCTAAAAGTTGAATGTGGCTGGTAACTTTTCTAATATAATTTAGGGTAAAGTTTTCATAGAGGTCCTTAGCATGTGCTTGATTGTCCTTTAGAGACATTAGTGCTAATGAAGGTAAATTTAGTCCCCATTGAAGAAGCCCTGGTGGTGCAGTGGTTAACTGCTTGCCTGCTAACCAAAATGTCATTGGTTTGAACCCACCAGTTGCTCTGCTGGAGAAAGATGTGGCAGTCTGCTTTAATAAAGATTACAGCCTTGGAAACCCTATGGGGGCAGTTCTACTCTGTCCCATAGGGTCGCTATGAGTCTGAATTGACTCACTGGTAATGGGTTTGGTTTGATTTAAGGCAAATTCAGCCCCCATTTATTTCTTAATAACTACATTTCTCTGTTTTCTGTTCCATAACTACTGAAGAGGACATTAATTACAATCACTTTTGCTATAGAGACAACACAAATGACAACCATTCTAGATGAATCAAAATCTCCAAAGTAATTGATTTTTTCTAAATTCCTTCAAATGATTCTTTAATGGCAATTCTTCCACAATCTTTTGAACCTAGAATGAATTCGGGACCCAGAGGGAAAAGATTAGTGTCTTATTTTTTTCTGTTCCAGTATCCTTATATTGATCAGGATCTTTGGGAAGAACTAAACCTAGTTAGAAATTCTTTCATAAGGAATGAAAACAATGCACAAGCAACACGAATACAAATTGGAAACATTTAGAAATAGCATCCTGTGACTACAGTCAACAACATAGGGTCAAATTTTGTTATTGCACCAGCATCACAAGTACCTGAGACTAATTCAAGATAAACTAATTAAACCCCAAAACCTTTGATAAATATGTGACTTATTACCATTTTAAAAAAAGCAGATGTGAGATATAAAAATATATAAAATCTATATATTTTTTTCTATAAATCATTTGACCAAGTGTGAGATTCTAATACAGAAATCACAAGAACCTGTGGCAGTTACATTGCCATTTGCATAATGATACAGAATTTTTAGTTTCAAAATTCAAAAAGCTCTGGAAAACTAACGATTTTCTTTCTTCTTCTCAATTTAGTTGGCAACCAAATCCTGATCTGAATATGTATGGCTATTTAGAAACTATTTATCAAACTTGGTGTGAATATTCATGTTTCATTACAGAAATCATATGTTTGATTATATAGTACGATCCCAGACTTTGGAGGGGATGACCATATTATTTACATCATATTACATTTCTAAAATTGGGAAAATTCTAAATTCCAAAACACAATCTCCAAAGATTTCTGAATAACATAAAAATTAATAAGATAAGTAATTATGGACCTTTGTTTTCTGTATCTTATTTATGTGTCAAAAAAAAAAAAAAGCCAAAAACTTTGCTGTCAATTTCATCTCATGGTGACCCCATCTATTTATATAATTTGCTAAAAAACTCACTGCTGTTCATTATTGTTCTGCCTTAAGTAGGCCTTTACTTTGCAACATTTTTTTTATTTTGCATCTGCACTTCTAAGACCAATGTAAAATTTATTCTTTTAAAATAACTGCCCAAACTATATCATATAAGTGCCTAATGTATATAAAATGTGTTTATATTCACATTAAATCTATTTTAAAAACAAATCAACTCTAATGAAGTTTAAATATGATATGCCAATAAACTGATTAAAAAAGGTTAACATCTGAAAACTTCTACAGTACAAATCTCTCCACATCAATCTCTCTAGTAGGTGGTGAGCTTACTCTAGAAAAGAGAGAATAGTAGTAAACATAGGTTAAGAATCATGGAGCTTGAATTTAAATGGTAATAAAAATTCCCTACCTAAATTACTTACCCCATTTCCTGTTTTACCAGCAACCATGCGGCATGCTGTAGGCAATTTAGTCACACCCAGAAAGAAAAGAAAAGGGGGAAAATGTTCAGTGAAATTAAGTTCCAGTATTATTACTGAAGTATTTAACTAACTAGTTAACCAAACTCCCCTTTTTAGGAGAGGAGTAGTGTTCAAATGTGGCAGTGACCTCAATCTCATTTAAAATTAGAAATGAGGTAAGACTCTACCTCACAAGGCTGATTTGCTATGGCCTAGGAATTCAACAGGGGTATCCCCTCCTTACCATAGATTGCTATTTCTCATTAATGAGGTATGAGTGTTTTTAACATGGGTAGCTTACACATTTTTTTAAAATATCTTACTATTTCATGGGGGAAGGCCCAAAGAGCCAAATACATAGTCCCCGAAACATAGAAGTGAAGGCCCCAGTTTGTTTGTTTTCTTTTTTTTTTTAATTACAGCTAACAAATTTTTCACTCTATCTAGTTAAGGAGATCCATGTTTAAGTGTTTAGAAGTAAACTGTACTAATGTCTGCCACTCACTTTGAAGTACAACAAAAACTAAGAAGGATTGATGGGTAGATAAGTGGATATCTGGAAATAAGGCATTTGACTGTTAACCAGAAGGCTGGCAATTCAAACCCATCAGCCACTCCTCAGAAGGAAGCTTGGGCAATCTACTTCTGTAGTGATACTGTCTCAGAAACCCAAGGAGGGGTTGCCATGAGTCAGATCCGACTCAATGGCAGTGAGTTTGGTTTGGTTTTTGTAAGGAGCACTGGTGGTACAGTGGTTAAGGCATTTGGCTGCTAACCAAAAGATTAGTGATTCAAACCTACCAGCTGCTCTGTGGAAGAAAGATGAATCAGTCTGCTTCTATAAAAGATTTATAGCCTTGGAAACCCAAAGGGGGTCACTGTGAGTCAGAATCAACTTGATGGCAGTGAGTTTGGCTTTTGGTAGAAATATAATAAAGCAAATAGAGATTGTTGTAACAATTGTACAATCTAGGTGGGAATATGGGTGTTCACTGTACAGTTCTTTCAAATTTTTTATGTGCATGAAAATTCTTGTAATAAAATGTTAGGGAGAAAGTTCTAGGAAGCATTGATAAAGAACTAAGGGAAAAATAAAAAACACTGAAATGAAGATCACATTCACAATCAGGGTTGTAGTGAAGATAAAATGAAATCTATGTAAAATGTTTAGCATAGTTTAAGTATAACACTAAGATTTCTCAGTTTCCCATTAGATTTCCATAGCTTCCACCTTAAAAAAGGATAATGGGCATTACCTCAGTATCCTGCATTTGGAAACAGGATAGAGGCACACATATATATGTCAATAAAATACCACATGTACTCTCTGGTTCTACGTGTCACAAAAAAGGGCCAGTTGTTATCATTCATATCCACCTCAAGACCTGGTTTAATATGTATGCTGCTGTGTGTGTGTAGAATCCATTCGTTTTAAAGAAATGGGGCTCCCTCCAAATGACTAGCGGTGCACTAGAGGCTTTGGATGAACAACTTATGATCATTCAGAAACATTGGGTTCATTCATGAGTTCAAACTTGTGCCATGTGGAAAACATTAATCACTAGTTCCCATTGCCTGCATGTCTCTCCAGTACCTTCTGATGTGTTGGTTTGTTTACTCTAGTAGCTCTAGTACCACTTACAGTACACAAAGACTCCTTCTTTCTTTTCTCCTATTTACTCAAATCCTCTTCCAAAGCACACAGGCAGACTAGGCTTTAGATTAATTTCTGGGACTCAGTTTCCTAATGTACAAAATGAGACAGTTGGTCTAAGGCGATTGTATTTTAAACTTTTCTGGTTGGAAAACAGTTATCATTAATGGACATTAGTTAGTATACTGTTTTGTAATAGAGGCTGTTAAGATTTAGAGGACTCTGAGATCACAGGGTAAATGAAAAATGGCCTCCTAAAGCTGAAACCTTGTAGTCAGTACCATCCAATCCCTCCTTCAGTCCCTTATTTTAAGAGATCAATCAACACTTGCTCCTCATCAATAAAGAAACAAAATTTAAACCAGTTGCCATGGATGCAATTCCAACTCATGGCCACCTCATGTGTCTTAGAGCACAACTGCACTAAATACAGTTTTCAGTGGCTGTGATCTTTTCAGAAATAGATTGCCAGGGCTTTCTTCTGAGGTGATTTTGTGAGGATTTAAGGAAGTCATGCATATAAAGAATCAAGTAAAACTCCTATCATGTACTTAGTAAATTATCATTTTGCTGTTACTAGGGAGCCCTGGTAGCACAGTGGTTAAGCGCTCAGCTGCTAACTGAACCCACCAGTTGCTCCATGGGAGAAAGATGTGGCAGTTGGCTTCCTTAAGGATTACAACTTGGGCTTACAAGACATACTAAAGGGAATCCTTTGAACAGAGAACCAATAATAGCAAACAACAACCAACCATTAATTCACTAGATGACATAACACAGAAACCAACACAGCTATGGAAGTATCCAAAGTAAATAGCTTACAAGATTGTAAACAGGGAACCAGAGACATCAATTGGCAAATCAGGACAACTACAAACCAAAAAAAGGGAAAAAATAGAGTAGTTACAGAACTTCTAGATGGTGAGGAAATCAAGAGAGTTGCAAGATCGAATGGACAGTTCTAAACTCGGGGAGAAAATTATAAATCACAGGGTAACTCAATGAAAAATGATAAACCTTCACATCACAATAAAAAAAAGGGCAAGCACAAATATTTAGCAAATACTAAAACAACAGCAACAAGGGAAATGATAACATGATTCATAAACATAATGAACTCAGCACAGAAAATTATATGGAACAAAGAAACCAGGAACACCATGAAAAAACATGTAACAAAATGACAGCAACCAATTCATACTTGTCGATAATTACACTGAATATCAATGGATTAAATGCACCACTCAAGAGACAGAGAGTTGCAGACTGGATAAGAAAACAAAGCCCATCGATATGCTGTCTATAAGAGACATACCTTAGAGATAAAGACAAAAATAGACTAAAAACCAAAGGTTGGAAAAAGGTATATCAGGTAAATGGCAACCAAAAAAAGAGTAGGAGTGTCTATATTAACTTCTGATCAAATTGACTTTAAGAAAAAAACCACCATAAAAGACAAGGAAGGACATTATATAATGATTAAAGGATCACTTGAACAAGAAGATATAACCATAATAAATATCTATGGACCCAATGAAAGAGCTGCAAAATACATAAATCACACTTTAACAGAACTGAAAAGACAAATAGATGACTCCATCCACAGTCATTGTAAACAAAAAAACCAAATTCATTACCATCAAGTTGATTCATAGTGACCCCTCCTTGGGTTTCCGAGGCAGTATCACTACAGAAGTAGATTGCCCCATCTTCCTTTTGAGGAGTAGCTGGTGGGTTTGAAACACCAGCCTTCTGGTTAGCAGTCAAATGCCTTAAGCACTATGCCACCAGAGCTCCCAATGAAAGATAGAACAACTGGAAAGAAACTCAACAAAGGCTCAGAAGAGCTAAACAATACCATCCACCAACTTGACCTTATAGACGTCTACAGAGCACTTCCCCAACAACAGCACAATATGCATTCTTTTCCAGAGCACATGGAACATTCTCCATGATAGACCACATGTTAGGCCATAAAGCAAGCCTTCATAAATTTAAAAACATTGGAATACTGCAAAGCATCTTCTCTGATCACAATGCTATAAAATAAAATTAGAAATCAACAATACAAAGATCAATGGAAAAAGAGCAAACGCATGGAAACTGAACAAGACCCTCTTTAAGAATGACTGGGTAAAAGAAGAAATGACAATCTACCAGCCACTACTCAGAAGGAAGGCTGGGCAACCTACTTCTGTAGTGATATTGCCTTGGAAACCCAAGGAGGGGTCGCTGTCGGAACCAACTCGACAGCAGTGAGTTTGGTTTGGTTTGGTTTGGTATGGGGCAGTTCTACTCTGTCTTATAGGAGGATCACTACAAGTCAGAATCAACTCAACGGCACACAACAACAATAATGTTGTTGCCAAATTGGAAACTTGCCTCCAATTTCCAAATAATAAAATTTAGATTTATCCCTTAAAAGATTTACAGGACTGATCCCATTCCTTCATATCCCCAAACTGCTTTGCTATAGATAGTTCTAGAATCTCACTCATCAGTGAAATCCTCAGGAGCCCTGAATGGCACAAATGGTCAAGCCTTCAGCTACTAACCAAAAAGTTGGTAGTTCAAACTCATTCAGAGGCACCTCCAATGAAAGGCCTGGCAATTTGCTTCCCAAAAAACCCTATGGAGCAGTACTTTGAAACACATAAGGTTGCCATCAGTCAGAACTGACTGGACAACAACTAGTTATCTGAGCTGTAGAGGCCTCTCTCTCCTTTCTTTAAAGGGACTCAAACCCTTCTGCCCTTTTCTAGTGACCTTTTTGTCTCTCCTCTAAGACAAATTCTGTTTCCTACAGTCACTTCTAGGAGCTCTGGTAGGGTAGTGCCTAAGGCATTTAACTACTAACCAGAAGGCTGGCAGTTTAAATCCACCAGCCACTCCTCGGAAGGAAGGTTGGACAATCTACGTCCATAGTGATACTGGCTTGGAAACCCAAGAAGGGGTCTCTGTGAGTCAGGTCCAACTCCACAGCAGTGAGTTACAGTCACTTCTAGGTGATGCCATCAAGTCTGTAATGTATCCTGCCATCCTCAGATTACAAAGTAGGGCAGAACTGGAGGTTGCCAAGGGATAGCAGATAACCATGTATAACATGTAAAATTAAATCAAATGTCTTCAGTGGCTGAGACTTGCTCAAGGGTTTTTCTTCCTGATCCTCTGCAGGCCTCTTGCTCAAGCATGCCAGCAGTTTGGACAAAGCTAATCACACAGCAGGGACAGGGAGGCTGAATCTCAAAGAAGTCACTGTTGCTCAATTATTGAATTTTTACCACATGCTAATAACACCCTGGACCTATTTCTGTTGAAGAAAAAGAAGTACCTTTCTCCCTTTCAGGTCACCAAGATAATTTTAATAAATGTTCTGTTCCTTGGTTCGTGGAAAAATCCATTCTCTAGGGTGAGCAATTTAATTCTTCCTCCCCAAAAGAATCAAATGGCATTAAAGTTATCAAGTTTAATCAAATTTGATACCAGAGGCAGTATGTCACCTCCTGAAAATTCAGAAACCACACAACTTAATCCTGGGCTCCACTATAAATTTACTAGAGAATTCCAGGCAAGTCCTGAATCAGGCAGGTGAATAACATGCTCTGATCACACACACACACACACACAGACCCCCCACACAAAGTCTCTGCCCAGGAATGGCTTTTGAGATCACAGTTCAGAGCTGAGAGTTCATCAAGCACCAAACAATGAGAGAGGATGGCATTGGGGCCAGGGATTGATGTTGATTCTGGCAGAAGTAACAGGAAGAAAAGAGAGAGAGAGAAAGAGACAGAGAGTGAGAGAAACACATTAAAAATAGCATGTTAAGAAACTACCATTCAGTGAAATTGGAACTTAGGGTATGTGCATAAATGAGGGTGGGGAGTCAGAGATTAGAGAAGAAACTGGAAAATCAGCAGGTTCTGAGCACCCAGCAAGGGTATGAACCCCAAAACTGAAACCATAATAGGAAAGATGCCACATTTAGATATATACAAAGCACCATGGCAGCACAGAGAATGAGTAATGTTTGATCCTTGAATTTTCTATAATCCATCAAGTTACAGCATGTAGCTATCATTTTCACAGTACTATTTTTCCTATATAGTCGTTTAAAGGGAAAAGAAAGTATTTCTCTACCATACATGGGAAAGTGGAGTTTGAGCAAAACGTATGTATGTTCCAGAAAAGTGAGAGATTGTGCTCGGCCTGCTTCTCTCAGCTTCGTTGCCTGCCTGGCCTTGGAGACACCTGAGTCTGCAGTTGCTGAGAGTGAGAAACAACCAACCAATCAAGAGGCAGTCTCTGCCTCTAAATAGTTGTGAGGTCCCTTGCAAGGTGGTTTCTCTCTCTGGGCCTTGGTTTCTCAACTATAAGATTAACAGATTCCACACTTAATTATTTTAGGAGCACCTCCTACATTAAACCAGTTGCCATGGAATCACGCTGAGACTGCTGCTGAAAATACAGAGATGAAAGACCCAGACTCTGCCCATAAGAAATACACAAACTAGAAAAAAAGCAGACGGTAATAAAAATACAAAGTAAGTGGGTGCTATGGGAGCCCTGATGGTGCATGGTTAAGCAGTTGGCTGGTAGCTAAAAGGATGGCAGTTTGAACTCACCCAGCAGCTTCATGGGAAAAAAGACCTGGTGATCTGTACCAGTAAAGATTACAGCCTAGGAAACCCTGTGAGGCAGTTCTACTCTCTTACACAGGGTCACTACGAGTCAAAAATAGACTCAGTGATACCTAAACAACAGTGGATGCTGTGACAGGGCTATACTGAGGGAGCACAGCTGAGGGGTCCTCAACAGAAGTGACACCTAATCTGTTACTCAGAAGTAACTGGACAAAGATGGAAAATGCTTGGTGCAAAGGCCAAAGGGTGCAGGTTCTGGAAACTCTAGGTCAGTTGTTCCTAAAGAGCTGAGGAAGCATGTTTCAGGAGAGCAAGGGAAGAGGCAAACTCCGGTGCCCATACTAAGGGGTTTAGATTTTAAATTTAAGGCAATATGATGATACAGATGGATTTTAAACAAGGGAGTAACATGATCATATTTGTCTCTTGGAAAGCTCATCTGGTTGCTGTATGAATTAAGGCAGAACATGGTGAGGGAAATGAAGACATCTGGTAAACTAAAGCAGAAATCCAAGCAAGAAATAACATGTTATGACAGCACCGGTGGAGATGGAGAGGGTGTAAAGCTCTAAGAGATAATGAGGACACAGAACCGTCAGGACTTAGTGATTGGCAGTAATGTCAGGATATCTAAATTACAACTAATGTCCTTCAAACTCTAAAGTCTTTTAAATCCTACACACTTCTTGGACTCGTTATAATAACAAAAATATGACAAATATAGACTTGTACCAATAGGAAAATGACAATAGTAGTAAGGATGGCTGGAGGCATCATCAGTACCCTCTGTTCCCTCCTCTTCTTCCTCAAACACACACACACACACACATGCATGCACACACACACATATGCACACACACATGGGCACTTAGATATTTTTGTTGCACACAAATCGCTAATTGGGAACAGGGCTCAAGAAGGAGCTTCCTTCTTCCCATCTAACGCAGTGCCTAGGATTTTCTTCTCCTCCTCCTCTTCCACCTCCCAGACTGCTACATCCTTGAACCTCTGTTTCACCAGGGCCTGCTCCTCCCCTTGTGTCAGGGTTGGTCTCAAGCACTGTCTGCAGTGGCAGGCATGGTGACAGAAAGAGGAAGGTAAGAGAGGACAGGAGAACACTGTCCTGTAACAACTTTCGGCCCCACCACTTAGTCGGGGTGAAGAAGCTTTCACCACTGTCTCTTCACCTCCACTATCTCCCCGGTGGAGATGGAGAGGGTGTAAAGCTCTAAGAGAGCTTTCTTCTTTACTCCAGAGCCTCTGACTCCAGGCCTGTGATAAAAATGATTGTGACAGACCGAGTCTGGGTGTCTTCCCTAATGAATAAAACTTCTGTCAGCCATCTTTAAAACACCATCAAATTCTATATTATCTGTCTTGATAGGGTGGAGAAAAAGGAAAATTAAGTGATGCATTAGAGGAAACCTTCTCACTCCAGGTTTTCCCACTACTGTAAGAAATAATAATAGTAAAAAAACCTGTTAGATAGTGTTAAAAGGTAGAGTGTTTTCTTTTTTGGAAAAGGCAAGAGGAAAAGTAAGGGCAGATCAGCAAAGACAGAATGAATCTGCAGGGCTGATATAAGTTGCACAGCTCTACTATCCCAATTCTCAGGAGAACTGCCATATTCCATTGCATTTTCCAACATTGTAGGTGCTGCTGTTTGCCTAGCTCTGAAGGATTTGATCAGAAATAATCACAAGAAGAAATTCTACAGGGAGGTGGTCAGAAAAGGCAGAACAGCTGCAATGAATGAAAGGCTCTGGGGTAGAGAGAAATTGAGACAGAAATGGCTCAGTTTGTTTTGCTAATGAGAAGATAACTTGATAACTGCATTTTTCAGGTAACTCTAGAGTTAGTATCAGTGAAGCAAAGACTTCTCAACAAACATCTGTTCGAAACAGGGTGTGACTGACACAGTGCAAATGTATTTCCTCTAGAATTTGATTTTAGAGAACCAGCATTCTAATTGAAATGTTCGTCGGCATAAAGTGAACCTACAGATTCAGTTTCAATAGTCACAAATACAATTTTATTTCAAAACTACTAAGAAGAAAAACAGCTTATAAAGATTAACTTTAAATTTTGGAATATCAAGGAGACAGATTAACTGTTAATTGTGGAGATTCAATTTTTGAAAAAGGTCCCTTCAATCAAATAACTCCAGAACTTTACATTATAAAGAGAATTACTTAGAACTATTCCACGTTATCATAGGAAAATCATAAGACTAGAACACTCCATTTGTTGAGCTTAATTAGCACTAAATATATTCTTAGGAATTGTTAGGAATACAAAGGAATCAAGTAGACTGCATCTGTGGAAAGAGACAATGGAGAAGTTCATTAGTCAGAACAAGGCCAGAGGCCAACTGTGGAACAGACCATCAATTGCTTGGATGCAAGTTCAAGTTGAAGCTGAAAAAAATTAAAACAAATCCATGAAAGCCAAAATACGACCTTGATACATCCCACCTGAATTTAGAGACCATGTGATGAACAGATTTGACACATTAAACACCAGATAAATGTAGGCTGACATCAAGGACATCATTCATGAAGAAAGCAGAAGGTCATTAAAAGTCAGGAAAGAAAGAAGAGACCAAAATGTATGTCAAAAGAGACTCTGAAACTTGGTCTTGAATGTAAAGTTGCTAAAGCAAATGGAAGAAATGATGAAGCAAAAGATCTGAAAATAATTCAAAGGGTCGCCTGAGAAGACAAAGTAAAGTGTTATAATGAAATGTGCACAGAGACAGAAAACCAAAAGGAAAGAACATACTCGGCATTTCTCAAGCTGAAAAAAATGGAACAAAAAATTTAAGCCTTGAGTCGCAATGTTGAAGGATTTTATGAGCAATATATTGAATGATGCAGGAAGCATCAAAAGAAGATGGAAGGAATATACAGGGTCACTGTATGAAAAAGAATTAGTTGATGTTCAACCATTTCAGGAGGTAGCATAGGATCAAGAAACTGATGGTATTTAAATTAAGGAAGAAGTCCAAGCTGTACTGAAGGCATTGGCGAAAAACAAGCCTCCAGGAATTGATGGAATACTAATTGAGATGTTTCAACAAACAGTGCTCATTCATCTATGGCCCAAAATTTGGAAGACAGCTACCTGACCAACCATCAGGAAAGGATCCATATTTGTGCCCATTCCTAAGAAAGGTTATCCAACAGAATGTGGAAATTATCAAATAATATTATTAAAATCACACACAAGTAACATTTAAAAAATATATACTGAAAAATGGTTGCAGCAGTATATCCAAAGGGAACTGCCAGAAATTCAAGCTGGATTAAGTATAGGATGTGGAATGAGGGATTATCATTGTTGATGTCACATGGATCTTGGCTGAAAGCAAAGAATACAAGAAAAATGTTCACCTGTGTTTTATTGACTATGCAAAGGCATTCAATTATGTGGATCCTAACAAATTATGGATAACATTGTGAAGAACGGGAATTCCAGAACACTTCATTGTGCTCAAACAGAACTGTACACAGGCCAAACAAAAGCTGTCATTTGTTCAGAACAAGGGGATACTGCATGGTTTAACATCAGGAGACTTGTGTGTCAGTGTGTGTATCCTTTCACCAAAGTTATTCGATCTGTATGCTGAGCAAATAATCTGAGAAGTTAAACTATATGAAGGACAATGCAGCATGAGGATTGAAGGAAGACTCATTGACAACCTGTGATAGGTAGGTGACACAACCTTGCTTGCTGAAAGCAAAGAGGACTTAGAGCACTTACTGATGAAGATGAAAGATGAAGATCAAAGACAACTTTCAGTATGGATTATAATCTTCACAACTAGACCAATAAGCAACATCGTGATAAATGGAGAGAATGTGATGTTGTCAAGGATTTCATTTTACTCGGATCCCCAATCAAAATTCAAGGAAGCAGCAGTCAAGAAATCAAATGGCACACTGCACTGGGCAAATCTGTTGCAAAAGGCCTCTTTAAAGTGTTAAATAGCAAAGATGTCACTTTGAGGACTACAGTGCCCCTGACCCAACCCATGGTATTTTCAGTCACCTTATATGCATGTAAAAGTGGAAAATGAATAAGGAAGACCAATGAAGAATTGATGCCTTTGAATTATGGTGTTGGCAAAGAATATTGAGTATACTATGGACTGCCAGAAGAATGAACAAATCTATCTTGGAAGAAGTACAGCCAGAATGCTCCTTAGAGGTGAGGATGATGAGACTCTGTCTCCTATTTTTGGACACGTTATCAGGAGGGACCAGTCCCTGAGGAAGGGCATCACACCAGGTAAAGCAGAGGGTCAGTGAAAAAGAAGATGGATTGACAGAGTGGCTTCAACAATGGCCTCAAGCACAGCAAAGCTTATGAGGATGACACAGGACCACGTAGTGTTTCATTCATTTGTACACAGGGTTGCTATGAGTCAGAACTGATCCAATGGCACTTAATAGCAACAACAGTGTTCTTAGGGATATGGAATTTTTAAAATAATCTTAATTTTTATATGTCACTTTTTAAATATAGCAAAGGAATTTGTTATTGTAAAATAATCCTATGCCTGATTTCAAGATGGTGGCGTAAATCCCTTTCCACTCACTTCTCCTCTGGAAAATCATTGGAAAATAAGATGAAGAATGAGAAACAGAAAAATAAATTCAATCTACAATCAAACAAACAGATGGAATGCTCCAAATCTTGATATATGAAGACAGAAGGGGCATGGTAAGTAAGAAAGTGCTCAATAGCAGAGAGCAGGAATATGAATTGTAGGTGTTTGCAAAAACAAATATTTGCCCCTCCAAATCCAGCAAAGCTAAGGACTGGGAAGCATAGAATAACAAAGTGAAATGTGCGGCTAAAAAGAGGGGAAACAGTTGAAGGTTTGTATGAGGAACAGATAGACCTCCAGCTGACTTACCCAACATCAAGCAAAAGAATATTTATATTCTGGGAAACTGAACTATAAGAGTCTACACTCAGGAGCTGTAGGCAAGTGTCCGGTGGAGTGAAGCAGTAGAATGAAAATAGGATTCCGTGAGAGCTTTCAGTCTGCATGGTGAGACTTGCAGCCTCCATACCCCCTTACCCTACCCTGGTCTGAGTACTCAGGCAGCCAAGCTTAGACCTTTGCAGACACAGATTAGAGGATTCTTCCTCTTATAAACTGGATGGTCTCTGAGAAAAAAATTTCAGATATTGAAATATGATCATTTAATACGAGAAAGAAGTCCTTGGGTGGTGTATATGGTTGAAGGTTTGAATCCACTCAGAGGCTCACCAGAAGAAAGGCCTGGCAATCTAGTTCTGAAAAATCACCTGATGGAGCATAGTTCTCTGAAAAATAAGGGGTCACCATGAGGCAGAACTGACTCAAAACCAAATGGTTTGTTGTGGGTTTTTTTTAAATGCTTAAATATGGATGAACAGCCAAAGCTCACTAGATATTTGAAGAAAATCTCCAATACAAAACAACAAACATAAAAGTGAGGAGAATAATCCATTAACTCCTGGGTACCCTTCAAATCAGCTTCAAGTTATCTACATTTTGCCAATCATGCTTTATCTTCTCCATTGCCATTTTTTGTTTGTTTGTTTTAAAGTTGGACTGGAGTATTTTAAGAAGAGTCCCTGCCAAAGAGGCAGGGAGGCTGCATCTTCTGACCTCCTCTAACCCAAGAGGAAGACAGAATCACCATCAGCAGCCCAAGGCCTATTCCTGCGAGGCCAGACATGCTGCCTCCTTCCAGCCCTTTCACCAGCCCTGACACCAACCTTTCCTCCTGCAGCACCCCCCACCTCTCTGCTGGGTTCAGTAATTCGCTGCAATGGCCACACAGAACTCACAGATGATGGGGTTTATTAGGGAAGCACCAGGCTACAATTCAAGTTCAGGAACACGCTCAGTCTCTCTCAGCCCTCTGTCTCTCGGCCAATGGTGTTTCTCAGTCTCTCTCTCAGCAGTGTGTCTCTTGGTGTCTCTCTCCCAGAAGTGTGTGTCTCTCGATGGCTCTTTCTCAGCAGCACATGTCTCTCAGGAGCACATTTTTCTCAGCAGCACGTCTTTCTCAGCCAGCAGTCAGAGAGATTCCTTCTGCCTCTAGACAGGCTCCTTTTGAGCCTGGCAGAGTGGCCAAACTATCCAATCACAACATCAGAATTCTAAGCAACTGCTAGAGGGCAAACTTCCCAGAACATTGCTTTGTGCCACTCTCAACAGAAATACCCCAGGTAGATAACTTTAACAATCAGGAGCTCCTCAGTTGCTCACGGCAAATTCCACCACAGAGTTTACAAAGACTTATCCTCAGAAGGAAGGTTGGGCAATCCTACTTCCGTAGCGATACTGCCTCGGAAACCCAAGGAGGGGTCGCTATGAGTCGGGGCCGACTCGACGGCACACAACAACAACAACAACATGGCTAGAAAAGCCATACCAGGTAATTTATACTGCAGTCCCTCACATGATATTATTTAACTTGTTAATACTTTTTGATGAATACATTTTAAAGAATGATATTCTTTGTCACCTTTTAAACTCATAGTGAAACATTTCAGATGCCAACTTAAAAGTGTATGAGGAAGTACATAGATTCTCCAAATTAAAAAATGTTTGAAGACCACTGACTGTACCTTAGCATAAATGAGAAAGGGACTATTATCACATATACAGGAAAAAAAAAATTTTTTTTCCATCTTCTTTTCTTTACTTTTTAAATAACATGTTGCAAAGTACAGACTATACCATCATCTATCTTGGAACACAATTTTCTCTTTCTCTCAGTATCTCAATCTCAAAGATTTTGTGTTTCCTCAGCCGAGAAAAGAAGTATGAAGGTTCTGGGGAGTCAGGGTGAAGGTAGGTGTGTTCAGCGAATAAACAGCAAGGAAGCCAATATGGCTGGAGCTGTCAGGGAGGAAAGTGGTGTAAGACATGAAGTCAAAAACTATGGTGCAGGTGTAGAACAGGGCAGTCTGAGTCCTTGTAGGCAATTAATGGACTTTGACTTTACTCTGAGAGAGATGGGAATACATAGAAAGAAGTGTGAGTAGAGGAGGGGCATAAATTGACTTACTTTTTTAAGTGGTAGGGGGTTAAGGATGGCAGCAGAGATAGCTGTCAGGAGACTATTGTAATAGTCCAGGCAACTGCTCAGCCTGCCTCTCTGTACCCTCTGCATCAGGACAAAAGAAATGATTTTGAGAGGTACAGCAAGGACAGAACTTGGGGTCTTTTGTAATCTTAGATCTCACTGCCTTCAAACTAATTTGCTCAACAGTCCTTGACCTATTTCCTGAAACAGTAAGGTGAGGATTTACCCAGCCCAACTTGTCCTAGACCCTGATCTTGGTCTCTCTCAAGCAACCCTAGCTCACACTGTGTGCTGGACTCCCTCCTGAGAAGGAGTATCTCTGGCACACAGGTGAAGGAAGGAGGTATTAGGCCAGGCATCTGTACCCTGCAGTAATCTCCATGGGCACTGGCCATCAGAGCCAGAGGCTGCTGGACAGTCTTTATTGACAAGATCAATAATCGAGACTGCTGGGATTTGAGGGGTGGAATAGACCAAGAACAGATAGCTGGCATGCACAGACTACAGAGTCCCAAAAAGTCCTAGGCACAGGATGCACAGTGGCCAGGACATTGTACCATGACGCCCTAGTCTAGTGGCACTTCTGTGTAGTTCATGCCTTAGGCACAAAATGGGTTTCAAGAAACAACCACAACCATCTAATTGATTGAATAAATTCCAACTGAAACATAATGTGATATAAAGTTCATATATGCACATGGGAGTTTTGTAAATTCTGGCTTGGAAGGGTGTCCTTGCAAGAAAAAAAAAAACAGTTTGTATAACATGTACATTCCATTAAAGTAAATAAACCCAAACCATGCATATGTGTGTGTGTGTGTGCGCGCGCACAGTTGTATATGTATCACAATGTTACTCCAGAAAATGGTAAGTAGGAAAGAGGAGGTAGAGATTAATTTTTAACTTTATACACTTCTGAGTTGTCTGACTTTTCCAACAAGCATGTACTGTTTTTGCAAGAGAGGAATAAATTTTAAATGTAAATTTTGAATCCTTTTTAGAAATTCAATAATTATGAACTCATAATCAATCATCTAAGTTTTATCTTTTCTATAACAGTAACTTCAATAAAATGAGTTATATCTCAATTTATTATTAGTCAATTTGCTAAACTAAGAAATTGAAAGCAAAATCAGATTATAAATTTTAAAAGCATTATACAGAATGTCTGCTTGGGCACTATTAGTTAGAAGAATCCTAAATTAAGTACTATGTAATAAATTGTGATCTGTTTTATTTCAAAATGCACTATATTTCTAGGAACGATGCAATAAAAAAACAGAGGAACAATACAAAACAGCTTCTATCAGAATAATTTTTTATTATTAAAAATGGACAGGCTTTTTGAAATCTAATACTTTTACTAGGAGCTTGTGCTAAAGATAATAATTCTTGGTTCCTTCTCTTTCTTTTTACTCCCCTGTGCCTTGTCTGGATGATGAAGCCACATCTGCAAGGGTTTACTCTAAATTTTCTCTACAATCCTTTAGAATTATGCTCATAGGGTTAGAATACCTGTTAAAAGAAAACCAATTTTCACAGCAAAAACATGATTTGTGGTTTCATTTTCGAGAAATCAAAGGAAAATGTCTTTTAAGAATATCCACTAACTCAGAATGTGTGATGTTTTGTTGAATAAGGGTCAGGTACAAGTTTACCTTTACCAAATGCTTCCTTCCTAGACAGGGTAGCTTAATAGTGCAAAGCAGATTTTGAGGAGGAATCCTTTAAATGTATAAGAGTTTTAAACAACTCTCAAGTACATTAAAAAGATCACTTGCATGTAATTAACATGCTACTTACAAATTTGGTTTTATCTATTCATTCAAAGAGATCCCCAAGGAACCTTCAAGCTGAAATTTGAATGAATGGACTAGTTGACCTAGTTTAAGTTATCACATATATTTGAAGATTCTACTTCTTGTAAAATATTCTGATATTTCTTTCCCCTCAATTCAAAGGGGATAGTTACCTACAGTTTTGAATGTAAACTGATTCCCTGTAAAATAATAGCTAAATATAAAGGTGCCATAATGATTGACAAAATGCTTTGTAAACTGCAACATGCACACAAAATTCCCATATATCATTCTCTCACTTTTAAAGAAAGATCTCATTCCAAATAAGTGAATTTTATTATCATTTGAAAAATGGGTTATATGTCAAGTTACTGATAATTAAGTCTTTCTAAATAATCAAGGCAGTACATGGAAAACTTCAAACAACATCTTGCCAATATAAATAAATACTAACTCCTTGACTTGTTATGGTTAGTGTGACTGCCACTTTTACTTTCCAGGAACTTGCCTAAGTAGTGTCAGAACCAGGATGAGGAGGAGGTTGCAAAGTATCCTGGCAAAAGCATGGGATTCTGAGGCAGAAGAACTGGCTTCAAATTCTCTTTACTACTTAGCAGCAGTGACTTTTAAGTGTCCTTTTGGTGCTTGTTTTCTCATATGTAAAGCCAGAGAGAATTATGTTTTTGTAAATTTGGAGATTTAAATGAAGTATTCTATACAAATGCTAATTGTTGTCTTATAACACAGGTCTCCTAACTGTTATGTAATTCAAAAAATAAATGAAGCTGCTCTTTGAAGTATATTAAATAAATATATACATATATACATATATACATATATACATATACATATATATATATATATACACACACACACATATATATATACCTCAGGTCTCAGGTTTTGCCCCTTCCAAGCTTTCAGTTCTAGTTTTATTCTAAAAGTTTCAAGAAGGTGATATTTTGCAGCATTATTTACAATAACCAAAAGATGGAAACAACCTAGGTGTCCATCAACTGAGGAATGGATAACCAAACTATGGTACATACACAAAATGGAATACTTGCAACGCTAAAGAATAATGTAGAATTTGCGAAACACCGCATAACGTGGATGAACTTGGAGGACATTATGCTGAGTGAAATAAGTCAATCACAAAAGGACAAATGTTGTATTAGTCTGTTATTGTAAAAGTTAAGGAAAGTTTATCTATAGAAGGACATTTTCTTTGTTGGTTACCAGGGGTGGGAGGGGAAGGGGAGGGAATGCTGTTAGATAGATAAAGATA
>NW_006921633.1:12105174-12111261 GCF_000298275.1 Orycteropus afer afer
GTATGTGAACTGCTGTATGGAAAGTGAATCTGCTCTGTAAATCTTCACCCAAATCACAATTAAAAAAAAAAAAAAAAAAAGGTGATATTTATTAAATTTTGTCATGAATCTGAGAATAGAACAGCACATGCAATGAGTAGGCCATTTTTAGCTATGAATGCTTGTTAATAGGTGTGTAAGCCATAAAGGCAAATGATCAAGGCAGATGAACAACAAAATTCAACCAGACCCTAGAGAAAAAAGGCAGGGACCATTGAATCCTGTCCAGTTAAAATTCTGTAATTTCTTTATGAGGACATTTAGTGCAATGAAAGGCAGAGAAGGAAAAGGAAGGGAATCTGCAAACATTTTAAGGATCACTACTGAGTGCAAATCCTTCTATTAACTGCCAAAAAGAACATAAACTCTCTTATCAGTGAAGTTTTGACATTTTCTTTTCATATTCCTTATTATTAGGTTGTAAAATAAAAGATATGTTAATAGATTTCCATTAGGATTGTTATAGTACAAAAAAGTATTTCTAAACTCACAGATAAAAGAAATAAGACAGCACCCTTTGGTAATTTGCTTAATGAAGTAAATAAAAATAATGTAACTAAAATAAAAATTTAAATGACACAAATGCAAAAATTATATATCAAAGTAAACAAATACATTTGGACTTCTGGGTAAAGAGGGAAGATCAAACACTTTTGCTAACTCTCTAAAACAGCAATAAAGAGTTTTGTTAGAGGCATAAAATCCATCAGGGCAGGGACAGTGAGACTGTAGGGAGTAGCAGCAGATTGAAAGATGGAAAGCCAAACAGTAGCAAAGGACTTAGCAGATCCCCAAAAATCTTAATCGAAAAGTGGCTACAGGGGAAACTGATACCTCCAAATCAGCAGAAGAGTAATGAACAGTGCCGATAAATTCTGAAAATGGCAACCGACAACAACAAATAATAATGAGCACATTTTAATTACAATAATTATATGAAATGGTTAGTATTACAAAGCACTGAGAGAGCATTTGGAAGCTGACTCTTCAACTGACAACAACAGAGGGATCCTCCTCTGTGCAGTTTACAATCAGGAGGGAACATTTTCACTAAGAAGAGATGTAAAGAGAAGGGGAATTGACATTTTTTGATTACCTGATTATGTAACAGGTAGTAAGTATGTTAGGTGTTTTTTCTCAGTTACTTTTATAATAACATCACAAAGAAAGAACTTATAAGCATGACTCAAGAGGCAAAACAACTTGTCTAAACACATCTAACTAAAAGGTAGACAAGCTGGATTCCAATCCAAGTTTACCTGATCAGAGAGTCCGCACACTTTCTTCAATGTACTCTGCTGCCTTTTAGCATTATAGTAAAGAAAAGCAGTGGAATGGGAGGAAAAAACATGGATCTTAAATTCAATTTATGGGTACGAAGCCTTGGAAAACTTTAGCTTCTAGACCCCAGTTTTGCAATTGGATAAGGAAAAATAAAATGCCTCACAAGCTGGTTATGAAAATTTAAACAAACAAACAAAAAAGAAATTCTGGAAACTCTGTTTGCAAAAAAGGGAGAGCCTCCTATCTCCTCTCCCATTCCATGCAGCCAAACTCCTGCAAAAGCCTAGAGTTTTATTTTATGAAGATAGTAAAACAGAGGGTCTTTGAATTGGGGGTCAGGAGTCACATTTAAGGACAGTAATACTTCACTGAGCAAACACAGGCACAGAGATGATGACACACATCTACCACCCCTTCCTTACCTCATTCTCCAGACCATGGTATCATACTAGTTAGTGCTTCCCATTGCTTCCCACTCTTCCATACCCTTAAATATGATCAGTTAACCAAGGATCAGCAGACAACTGAGAAAAGCTTCTAACATGACATACCAAAATAAAGCAAAAAAAAAAAGCAACTTTATGAAATCAGAGCTTTGCAGGGAGACTCAAACATCTACAATAGCAAAATACATCAATATCCTCAGAAAATGATAAACAAAATATTGTATTTTTGAAACAAGAATAACCAAAAAAAAAAAAAAAGAAAGAAACTCACTGCACTCAAGTTGGTTCGACTTATAGCAACCCCTCCTTGGGATTCCGAGGGGGTATCTCTATGTAAGTAGGTTGCCCAATCTCCCTTCTGAGGAGTGACTGGTGGGTTTGAACCACCAGCCTTCTGGTTAGCAATCAACCAGAGCTCCCTTGGGAGCATAGTGGTGGCATAGTGCCTAAGGCATTTGACTGCTAACCAGAAGGTTGGTGGTTCAAATCCACCAGCCACTCCTCGGAAGGAAGGTTGGGAAATCTACTTCCATAGTGATACCACTGCAGAAACCCAAGGAGGGGTCGCTATGAGTCGGATCCGACTCCAGGGCAGTGAGTGTTTGTAGAGCTCCCTTCAAACAAGAATAGGATCTTATTTTTCTATAAAACACACACATGCTCACACACACACATACACACCCACAAAGGAAAACACAGAAAACAGAAAAGGATCTTGGAAAGGGAAAACATGGTATTAATGAAAAACTCAACAAAAAAAAGTTGAAAAATAAAATTGAAAAAATCTGGTAATGGTTGATCAATCCTACTGCTAAGAACAACTAGAAAGCTAGAAAAATAATTTTAAAAATCTGGTTGAAGACATTAGCAAGTCAGCAAGGGCGTGAAGAATTGCAGGATCAAAATCCAGGAGACCAGAGATGAGCCAGGCATTTTAAGCAACATTTACCCCACAGGGCATCTGCCAATCAGAAGAAGTAGCTGAGCATGGCAAGAGGGTCAAATATTGGAGTTCAGTGCCCACTAAAAAAGAAGAAACCCTGATAAGGCCATACGGTTTGACTGAAATTCTGAAGGATTATACCCTAGGAGTAAGGATATAAAGGGAGTTTAACAGCTCTTAAAGGTGTTAAAGACCAGCTTCAAATCATTTCATTCCCTGTAACTGGATTAAGATGACTCAGAATTGTTAATGCCCCTAGCCAGCAAACAAAAACCCTCCCTGGAGGAAAATAACATTATTCTAGGCTTGAAGTATTTCTATAATTTTTCATACTCAATGTCCAACACTAAATAAAAAATTGCAGTCTATAAGAGATGATAAAAAAATAACTAACAAAAGTGGATTCACAGGTGACCTACATAATGTAGTTATCAGGTACAGACTTTAAAATTTAAACAATGTGGAATACATACAGGAACATAAAAGAGAATATTTAACACTTTGGCAGAGAACTACTAATAGAAATGACGTACTGAACCAAATGAAATTTACAGAAATGAAAAGTCTAATAATATAAATTTAAAATTCAGTAGACATTTTTTTTTTTTTAAAAAAAGGAGTCCCTAGGTGGTACAAAGGAACTCTGGTAGCATAGTGCCTAAGGCACTTGACTGATAACCAGAAGGCTGGTGGTTCAAACCTGCCAGCCACTCCTCGGAAGGAAGATGATCCTTCCCAAACCTCCCAATCAGTTGGGAGCTCTGGTAGCGTAGTGCCTAAGGCACTTGACTGCTAACCAGAAGGCTGGTGGTTCAAACCCACCAGCCACTCCTCAGAAGGAAGATGGGGCAATCTACTTCTGTAGTAATACCACCTCAGAAACCCAAGGAGGGGTCACTATGAGTCAGGTCCGACTTGATGGAACATAACAACAACAACAACAGGTAGTACAAATGGTTAAGCACTCAACTGCTAGTCAAAAGACTGGCAGTTCAAACCCACCCAGAAAAACTTAGGAAGACAGGCCTGATAATCTGCTTCTGAAAGGTTACAGCCATGAAAACTGTATGAAGCAGTTCTACTCTACACCCGTGGGTTGCCAAGAGTTGGAATTGACTCAACAGCAACTAACAGCAGCAGCAACAACAGACATGTTTAACAGTATATTCTTAGACATAGCTGAAAACTGTACTGGAAGACAGACCAGAAGAAAATATCCAGAATAATAAGAGAGTATTAAATATTAAATAATAATAGAAATAAAAGAGAATGCAAAGTCATAGCAAATTCAGTGAAAAGTATAACATGTGTAACTGGAATCTCAAAAGGAGAAGAAAGAACAGAGCAAAAGCATATCTGAAAAGGTAATGAATGAAAATTCTCCAAAACTGATAAAGAATATCAAGCCAGACTTGAGAAATCTTGTGAACCCCATAAAAGAGAAATATAAAGAAAGCAAACCTAGACCTATCATAGTAAAATTGCTCAAAACTAAAAATAAAGACAAGATCTTAAAAATGTTAAGAGAATAAAGACAGATTACCTTCAAAAGAGCAGTTACTAGAATATCACCAATTTGTCAACAACAACAACAACAAAAAAGAAACAAAGAAAGAAACCAAAAGACCAGTCAAATGCCTTAGGCACTATGCCACCAGAGCTCGCAAGGAATTAAATAGAGAAAATAAATAAATAAATAACTACCAGCTAGATTACTATATCCAATGAATATATTCTTCAAGAATGAAGATGCAACAAAGATGTTTTCACAAACAAAAACTGAGAGAATTTCTTATTGGCAGATATATACAAAAAAAAAAAAAACTCAAAACAAGGATATTATTTCTGAAGGAAAATGATTCCAGACGAAAGCTCAGAGATTCAAACAGTTAAGAAGGACAATACTATGAATAAATATGTGGGTAAATCCAAATGACTACTGATTGTATAGAATACTGGCTATATAAAATAACAACAATAATGTCACGTGGGATTTGAATATATGTAAAATAAAATATACACATTGACATGTAAGTCAAGAAAGGGTAAAGAGAGTCAGGGTCCTCCTTGCATTCTCTGGGAAAAGGGGAAAGTACGAATATAATTAAACTTTGTAAAGTCAAGGATAACCACTAAAGGAAAAATTTTTAAATAGGTAACATCTGAGCTACTGGTGGGTGAGAGGAGTAGATTTTACACACACACACACACAGACAATTACTCAAATAAACAAAACCTCCAGCTGGAATGATCACAGGAAAAAAAGAAAAGACACAAGTTACCAATATCAGGGATTAAAACATGATATCACAATAAAGGAATCTTTTGAAAAACTTTATGCTAATAAATTTTACAATTTAGATGAAACAAATTCCTTAAAGACATATTTACTAAAACTGACACATGAAGCAACAGAAAACCTGAACCACCCATACCAACTGAAGAAATTGAATTTGTAATTAAAAATCTTCCCAGAAAGAGAACTACAGGCCCAGGTGGCTTCACTGATGAATTCTATTAAACATTTAAGGAAGAAATAATATTAATTCCATAAAAATTCTTCCAGAAAACACAGAGATGGAGAATTCCCTCCCATTCATTTTATGAATATTACTCTGGTACCAAAACCAGGCTATGACATTACAAGAAAAGAAAACTACAGACCAAAATTCCTCATAAATATAGATGCAGAAATCCTTAACAAACTATTACATGATTGAATCCAGTAATACATAAAAGGACTAATATATCATGACCAAACTGGGTTCATACCAGGAATTTGAAGTTGGTTTAACATTCAAAAATCAACCATATAATTTATCATATTAACTGGAAAAAAAAAAGAAAAACCATATGTTCATTTTGAAAATGTACAAAAAGCATTTGAAAAAATTTTTGTACCTATCCACGATAAAAATTCTTACCAAGCTAGGAACATAAGGTAAATTCTTAAGCTATTAAAGGATAGCTACAAAAATTCCACCACTATTCTGGGTAAGATGGCGGACCAGGCAGAAAGACTGCACTGACCCTCTTCAACAAAGACAAGGGAAACCAATTAACACAGACACAGAAGATAATCCTGGACCCCTGAGTCTTGAAGGGGAGGATTAAAACTGGACTAAACCCCAACTAGCAGAAGAATTTGCATGAAAATACCAAAAAAAGGAGACAGATGGAGCTGCGGTCTGGCAGTGATCCTGAGCAATCCTGATGGCACAGCACAAACAGCTTGGAGATTCCTGAGTGGTGGTGGTTGTTGTTGTTGTTGTTATTTGCCGTCGAGTCGGCCCTGACTCATAGCGACCCCTCCTTGGGTTTCCGAGGCAGTATCACTACGGAAGTAGGATTGCCCAACCTTCCTTCCGAGGAGTG
>NW_006921633.1:12116846-12118182 GCF_000298275.1 Orycteropus afer afer
GACACAAAAGACCTCTACAAAGAAAATTATATATAAAAAAAGAAAACTACTTCAAGAAACCATAAGAGATCTACATAAATGGAAGAATATCCCATGCTCATGGATAGGAAGATTGAACATTATGAAAATGTAAGTTCTACCTAAAGCAATCTATACATTCAATGCAATCGCAATCCATATCCTATCAATATTCTTTAGGGATATGGAAAAACCAATCACTAACTTTATATGGATAGCAAAGAGACCTCAGATAAGCAAAGCACTATTGAAGAAGAAGAATAAAATAGGAGCTCTCTGTCAATATACTGCTGCAACCGTTTTTGAATTATCTTCAGCAAGATTTTACTTGCATGTAATATATGATATTAATGATATTGTTCGATAATTTCCACATTCTGTGGGATCACCTTTCCTTGCAGTGAGTACAAATATGGATCTTTTCCAGTCAGTTGGCCAGGTAGCTATCTTCTAAATCTCTTGGCATAACCGAGTGAGTGCCTCCAGTGGAGCATCCATTTATTGAAACATCTCAATGGGTATCCCATCAATTCCTGGAGCCTTGTTCTTCCCCAGTTCCTTCAGTGCAGCTTCAACTTCTTCCTTCAATACCATTGGCTCTTGAACATATGCCACCTCCTGAAATAGATGAAGATCGACCAGTTCTTTTTGGTACAGTGATTCTGTGTATTCCTTTCATCTTCTTTTGATGCTTCCTGCATCATTCAATATGTTGCCCATAGAATCTTTCAATATTGCAACTCAAGGCTTAAAGTTTTTCCTCTGTTCTTTCAGCTTGAGAAGTGCCGAATATGTTCTTCCCTTTTGGTTTTCTAACTCCAGGTCTTTGCACATTTCATTACAGTAATTGGCTTTGTCTGCTTGAGCTACTCTTTGAAATCTTCTGTTCAGCTCTCTTATCAATTGCCATTTCTTCCATTTGCTTTAGCTACTCTCCACTCAAAAGCAAGTTTCAGAGTTTCTTCTGACATCCTTTGATCTTTTCTTTCTTTCTTGTCTTTTTAATGACCTCTTGCTTTCTTCATGGATGATGCTCTTGATCTCATCCCATAATTCTTCTGGTTTTCAGTCATTGGTGTTCAGTGCATCAAATCTATTCTTTAGATGGTCTCTAAATTCAGGAGGGATCGATTCAAGGTTATATTTTGGCTCTTGTGGACTTGTTTTAATTGTCTTCAACTTCAAGTTGAACTTGCAAATGAGCAGTTGATGGTCTGTTCCACAATCAGCTCCTGGGCTGGTGTTGGCTGAAGATACTGAGCTTTTCCACCTCCTCTTGCCACAGATGTAGTCAATCTGATCCCTGTGTACTCCATCT
>NW_006921633.1:12118667-12122729 GCF_000298275.1 Orycteropus afer afer
GTCAATTTCAGACTGCAGAAGTTGATAAAAATCTTCAATTTCCTCATCTTTAGCTTTGGTGGTTGGGGCATAAGTTTGAATAATAGTACTATTAATGGGTCTTCCTTGTAGACGTATGGATATTATCCTATCACTGACAGCATTGTACTTCAGGATAGATCTTGAAACATCCTTTGGGATGATGAATGCCTCACCATTCCTCTTCAAATTGTCACTCCTGGTATAGTAGATCATATGGTTGTCTGATTCAAAATTCCTAAAACCCATCCATTTCAGGTCATTAATGCCTAGGATATCAATCTTCATGCATTCCATTTCATTTTTGACAACTTCCAATTTTCCTAGATTCATACTTAGTACATTCCATGTTCCAATTATTAATGGATGTTTGCAGCTGTTTCTCCTCAATTTGAGTCATGCCATGTCAGCACATGGAGGTCCTGAAAGACTTACTTTATCCATTTATTAAGGTTGGTTCTACTCTGATGAGGCAGCTCTTTCCCAGTCCTATACTGAGTGCCTTCTGACCCAAGGGCTCATCTTCCTGCACTGTGTTAGACAATGTTTCCAAGCCATTCATAAAGTTGCCCAGAAATGTATCAGACAGTGTTTCTCTGCTATTCATAAGGTTTTCCCTGGCCAATTTTTTATAAGTGGATGGCCTCCTCCTTCTTCCTAGTCTGTCTTAGTCTGTAAGCTGTGTTGAAACCTGTGCACCATGTGCAACTCTGCTGGCATCCAAAACACCAATAATACAGCCTCAAGCCTCACAGGATGACAAACTGACAGACAAATTTGTGTCCCTTAGCTGTTGGAAACCTCTGTGCCCTCCCCTTATCTAATTCCTACCTGGAACCTGCCACTCTGTGGTCCCTGGCTGCTCCCTTCTTTTCCTGGCTCTAGGGGGACTTGGGGCCTGCCTTGCCTCCCGCCCCTTTTTACTTGGATATCCTGTCACTACTGAGGTCCCTGAGGCCACTCCTGCTCACTCCCTTTCCTGGCTCTAGGGGGTTTGGGGCCTAGCCTTGCTATGATCAATTGTTTTGGACAAAGGTGCTAAGAAAATCAATGGGGAAAGAAAGTCTTTTCAGCAGATGGTGCTAAATAAAAAAAAGAAGAAGAAGAAGAAGAAGAACACCAACTGTTACTTCACAGCATATATAAAAATTAACTCAGAATGGATGCTAGCCCTAAATGTAAAAGCCAAGATTAGGACACTTTTAGAGTAAAACATAGGAGAAACATCTCTACAACCCTGAAGTGGGCAAAGATTCCTTACACAATAGCATGAGCCATGAAAGAAAAAGGTGGTGTAGTAGTCTTTATAAATTTGAAAACTTCTGCTCTTTGAAAGACATCATTAAGAGAATAAAAGAGCAAGCCACAGAATGGGAGAAAATATTTGCAACATATACACATAATAATGGACTTGTATATGGAATATATTAGGATCTCTTACATCTCAATGAAAAGACAAACAATTCAATAATTTTAAATGGGCAAAAGATTTGAGAAGAGACTTTATAAAGAAGATATATAAATGGTAAGTAAGCACAGGAAATGATGCTTGCAAAAAGGGCAAGGAGGTCACATATTCCGACCTCCTAGAACCCCACAAGAGAAAGGCAGAATCACCATCAATAACCCAAGGCCTATTCCTGCAAGGCCAGACATGCTGCCTCTCTCCAGCCCTTTCACCAACCGTTCCTCCCAAAGCACCCACCACCTCTCCTGGGTTCGATAATTCGCTGCAGTGGCCACGCAGAACTCACAGATTATGGGGTTTATTGGGGAAGCACCAGGCTACAATTCAAGTTCAGGAAAAACGCTCAGTCTCTCTCCCAGCCCACTGTCTCTCAGCCAAGTCTCTCACAGTCTCTCCCGCAGCAGTGCATGTCCCTCGGTGTCTCGGCAATGCATGTCTCTTGTGTCTCTTTCCCAGCAGCACGTGTTTCTTTCAGGAGTACGTGTCTCTTTCAGCAGCACATCTTCTTCAACCAGCCAGTCAGAGAGCGTTCTGCCTCTAGGAGGCCTCCTTTTGAGCTTGGCAGAGTGGCCAAACCAACCAATCATAACAACAGAATTCTAAGCACTTGAGAGTGAGCTTCCCATAACATTGCATTGTGCCACATCCAACAGAAATAACCCAGGTGGATAACATTTACAATCAGGAGATCCTCTGTTGCTCATAGCAAATCCCACCTTGGAGTTTACAAAGACTTATGGGTAGAAAAGCCATACGAAGTAATTTACTACACTGCAATGCTCAACCAATTAGTCATTAGGAAAATAGATATCCACCCCTTTTTGGGTTTCCAAGGCAGTATCTCTACAGAGTAGATTGTCCAATCTTCCTTCCAAAGAGTGGCTGGTGAGTTTGAACCACCAGCCTTCTGGTTAGTGGTCAAATGCCTTAGGCACTACACCACCAGAGCTCCTAAAATGAAAGAGACTAGATAATCCCAAGTGTTGGTAAGGATGTGAAGCAACTGGAACACCCACATACTGCTGGTGAAATACAAACTTAAATGGGTAAAATCACTTTGGAAAACAGTTTCTCATAGTTAAACATATACCCACCATATGACCTAGACAATTCACTCTAAACTATTTACTCAGGAAAAATGAAAACATTGTAGCAGCTTTATTCATAATAACCAACATCTGGAACAACCCAAATGTTTATGATCTGGTAAATGGATAAACAAAATGTGGTACAGCCATAAAATAGAACTCTACTCAGCATTAAAAAGAAATAAACTAGTAGAAGAGAATGGAGAAGCACAAGAGTTAAAGGCAACAAAGATGAATACTATAACATGCACAATCCTACAATGATAGTCATAATAATTTAGAAGTAGGTGCATAGATAGACACTCAAGCTGGTGTCTAGACACTCAAGGTGTGTGAAGGCAAATAGGACCATACCCATGAATATATATACAGGTTTGACAGATACTATCTCTATCTATGAATTTATATGTGCTACAAATATATCCATGAATGTAGTAAAGCATATAGCAGGCAAAGTTATGAAAAGGTCTTAGTCATAACCAAACACCTGAGGGAATGAGTCACTGGATATGGAGGTTCAAGACCATAGTCTTGGGAGACACTGAGATCAACTGGCATAACATAGTCTACATAGACAATGTTCTAGATCCTACTTAGGTAAGTAGTGACTGGGTCTTAAGAGCTTGTGAAAGGCCATTTAAGGTGTAACTATTGGTCTCTCCCCATCTGGAGCAAAGAATAGTGAAGAAAATCAAAGACACATGCAACAATTAGTCCAAGGGACTAATGGAAGATGTGAACCCCAGGCTCCATGACCTTGAGATCAGAAGAAAGAGATGGTGCCCAGCTACCACTGCTGACCTCTCTGTGAAATGTGGAACAAAACTCAAAATCTTAAAAAAAAGATCAGATTTACTGGTCTGATGAAGACTAGTGGAACCCTCAAGACTATGGTCCTCAGACACTTGTCAAGCTAGGAACTGAATTTAACCCCTATGACTCATCTGGCAGCAAAATGATAGCCATATCTATAATGTGAACAGTAAAATCAGGAAGGTGTGCACTCATTACAACAATTAAGTGTATGAGATCAAGAGAACAGCATTTTCCCAGGGATAGAGCTAGGAAGGTGGGAGGGGATAGAAGAGAAGAAGGAAAAGAAGGGGTGGGTGTAAAGTGTGAGGATAGTAATAAATGTTACAAAACAGAATGTGTATGGATTGTTGAATGGAAAAGCAACTTGCTCTGTAAGCTTCATCTAAATTACAATAATAATAAAAAAATAAATGGACTGCTGGTACAACAACATGGATCTCAAATCATTATACTGTGTGAAAGAAGCTAAATAGAAAAGAATACATATGATTCTATTTATATGAAGTTCTAAAAAAATGCAAACTATAGTAACTGAAAGCAGATCAGTAGTTGCATTTCTGACTCATAATGACCCCATGCACAGCAGAACGAAACACTGCCCGATCCCACACCAGCTCCACGATCCCTACTATACTTGAGCCCATCATCGCAGCCACCGTGTCAATCCATCTC
>NW_006921633.1:12124984-12134260 GCF_000298275.1 Orycteropus afer afer
TGACAGCATTGTACTTCAGGACAGATCTTGAAACATCCTTTGTGATGACGAATGCCACGCCATTCCTCTTCAAACTGTCATTCCCGGCATAGTAGATCACATGCTTGTCTGATTCAAAATGGCCAAAACCAGTCCATTTCAGGTCACTAATGCAGAGGATATCAATCTTTATGTGTTCCATTTCATTTTTGACAACTTCCAATATTCCTAGATTCATACTTTGTACATTCCATGCCCCGATTATTAATGGATGTCTGCAGCTGTTTCTCTTCAATTTGAGTGGTGCCACGTCAGCAAATGGAGGTCTTGAAAGCTTTACCTTATCCATATGAGTAAGGCTGGGTTTACTCAGATGATGCAGCTCTTTTCCAGTCCTATTTTAAGAGCCTTCTAACCTAACCAGACTATTCATGAAGTTGCGGTAATGTATCAAACAGTGTTTCTTTGCTATTTATAAGGTATTCCCTGGCCAATTATTTGAGAAGTGGATGGCCTCTTCCTTCTTCCTAGTCTGTCTCAGTCTGTAAGCTGGGCTGACACCTGTGCACCATGTGCATCCCACTGGGTTTGGAACACCAGTGGCTCAGCCCCAAAACTCACATCAACAGGTCACCACGGTAGGACAAACTGACAGACAAGTTTGTCTCCCTGTTGGAAACCTCTTGTACCACCCTTCCCTGGGTCCCTGCAGCTGACTCCAAAGTGACTTGGTCACTTTAAATATCCAAAATGGCCACCGCTTGTAAACATTCAAAATGGCCACGCCCTCTGGACAGCAGAAAGTCAATAGCTCAGGTTGTCTCCACATTGCTGTTTCCCTTCCTAGTCATAGGCCACCAGCGCAGTCATCCCTGCAGCCCTTGGTGACCAGAGCTGATCTTTTTTAGGTCAAGTCTCAGGTTCCAACACCACTTGGAACTATTCAGGCTGTTGGTCCTGTCGGAGTAGCTGACAGTCCATAGCTCCAACCGTCTCTGTACTCACCGTTTTCATTCAGGTTTTTTCCACTAGTTGGTACCTAATCCACTTCTGTATAGTTCCTTTCAAAGCTCAGGGCTCCAGATTTATCTTCTGTGTCTCTGTCAATTTGTTTTCCTTTTCTTTGTTGAAGACAGTCTATATTATTTGTTTGCCTATTCCTCCACCTTATTGGAAGTCCCCTCTTTCTTTCTTTTTTTAAGTACTATTTCTTAGGAAAGGGGCACTGGTGGTGTAGTGGTTAAGGTATTTGGCTGCTAATGAAAAGGTTGGTGGAAGAAAGATGGGGTGTTCTACTTCCATAAAGGTTTATAGCCTTGGAAACACAATGGGGGGGGGGGGCTCACAATGAGTTGGAATCAACTCAATGGCAGTAAGTTTGATTTTTCTTAGGAAAAAGCTTTCTGAAAAGTCTATAAAAAAAAAGTTGGATGTCTCTAACTTCAGGGCTGTACTTGCCACTAGTCCCCTCTTCTTGGACAACTGGATGTTTCCATGACAAAACAACATGGCTAAAAATAGGGACATTCCTATCCCTAGTTAAGAGGCTTTAACCTACTAATTCATCATCATACATATGCATCAATCTTCCTGAGAACAAAGGATAATAAAAAATAACTCTGCACAAAAATAACTGGAAATTCCTCTATTTTGAGATATCTGCTATAAGATTCAAAACCTCATTTCACCTATCCCAGTCATCTGATTACAAAAGTTGAACATAACTGTTTTGGGGAAATGTTAGAAATTGTCATTTAAATTTCATTGGCAAAGTTAAAGTTTTAGAGAATCAAAAATAAACTGGTGGTCTTTTGCCAGCTTATTTTCACTCTTCAAAACAATTTTTGTATAACACTGTGATGAATGAGAACTCCAGAATACTTAATTGTGCTCATGAGAAACTGTACATGGATCAAGAAGCAGCCACTCCAACAGAACAAGGGGAGACTATGTGGTTCAGAATTAGAAAAGGTATGCATCAGGCTTGTATCTTTTCACCTTATTTTTTCAATCTATATGCTAAAATAATAATCTAAGAAACTGGACTATATGTGGGAGCTCTGGCGGCATAGTGCCTAAGGATTTGACAGCTAACAGAAGGCCGGAGGTTCAAACTCATCAGCCACCCCTCCGAAGGAAGGTTGGGCAATCTATTTTCATAGTGATACGGCCTTGGAAACCCAAGGAGGGGTCACTATGAGTGAAATTGACTCGATGGCAGTGAGTTTGTTTTTTTTTTTTTTGGTTTGGACTATATGAAGAAGAATGCAGCATCGGAGTTGGAGGAAGACTCATTAACAATGCATATAACACAATCTTGCTGGCTAAAAATGAAGACAACTTAAAGCACTTACTGATGAAGGTCAAAGACTACAGCCCTCAATATGGATGATACCTGAACATAAAGTTAAAATCCTCACAACTGGGCCCATAAACAACATTATAATAAATGGTGAAGAAAGTGAAGTTGTCAATTATTTCATTGTACTGGGATCAATAGTCAACATCTATGAAAGCAGCAATCAAGAAATCAAATGATGCATTATTGCAGTGGGCAAATCTCCTGCAAAAGATCTCTTACAGTTTTAAAAAGCAAAGATGTCACTTTAATGACTAAGGTACACCTAACCCACGCCATGGTCTTTTCGATCATCTCATATGCATACAAAAACTGAACAATGAAAAAGGAAGACAGAAGAAGAATCTACGCATTTGAATTGTAGTGTTGGCAAAGAATACTGGACTGCCGAAATAATGAACAAATCAGTCTTAGAAGAAATAAAACCAGAATGTCTCTTAGAAATGAGAATGATGAGACTTACTTTGGACATGTCACCAGGAAAGAACAATTGCTAGAAAAGAATATCATTGTTGGGTGTGGGAACTGCTGTATGGAAATGAGTGTGCTCTGTAAACTTTCACCCAAATCATAATTTTTAAAAGAAAAAATCATTGCTGGTAAAGTGGAGGGTTGTCAAAGGCAAGTGAGATGAATTCACACAGTAACCAAAACAATGGACTAAAACATAGCAATGATCATGAGGCCAGCTCAGGTCCTAGCTAAGTTTCATTCTGTTACAAGGTTGCTATGAGTCAGAGCCAACTTGACAGCAACTAACAACATTATCACCCTTGTTAAATTATCACTCTTTTTTAAATATAACAAAAACTCTCTGTGTGTGTGTGTATACGTACATACATACATATATACATACATACATATATACATACATACATATATACCTTCATAACTCACTGTCAATGAGTCAGATCCGACTCACAGTGACCCCTCCTTGGGTTTCTGAGGTGGTATCACTACGGAAGTAGATTTCCCAATTTTCCTTCCAAGGAGAAGCTGGTGGGTTTGAACTGCCAGCCTTCTGGTTAGCAGTCAAATGCCTTAGGCACTATGCCACCAGAGCTTATATATATATATTTTTTTTTTTTTAATTTATTTATTTCTTTTAAACCAAGGAGCCTCTCCCTAACTTCAAAGATGTTGTACCATTTGGAGAAAGAGCATGCCAGCATACCAGTAAAGTTCAAAATGTAAGCTAAATCTCCTTCTTATAAACACAGAAACATAATTGGCCACTTTTGAAATCTGACCAAATCACAGTGTAGGCAGAAATGCATAAAGGCACAAACTTTGGAGTTGAATGGACAAGAGTTTGAATTCTAGCTCTGTTATTAGCAATTTGACCTTGAGGAAAAATTTCATCATCTGTAAAACAGGGGTAATAAAACTACCTACTACAAGGGGTTAAGATGATGACATGAGCGAGGACATTCAAGATGCTGTGCTGTGCATTTACTCAATAAAGGGTGGCAACTACTACTCCTTGTTTTTATAACAAAGGAATTTTATCTTGCTGCTCCTAAAACATTCAGTCTACATTGTGGTCATGTAGTTGTTTCACATATAAATGATCATTTAATATGTGTTGTGTGTGTATACACACACAACACATATGTATATATACACCAATATGCACACATGTATGTATGTGTATATACATATATATGCTATCATTATTATGCATGATTTTTCAAATATTATAATTTAGCAGGTCAAAATGACTAAGTCTAAAACAACCAGAAAAAAGACTGGTTAAAATGACTTCTCCGTGTGACAAAATAAGCCCAAATCAGAAATAGGCAGAGTCCAAATTAGAAGTTCCTTTGTTAAAAAATTTAGTCACTAGGCCAACAAACCAAAAAACAAACTCTCTGCTGTCAAGTCAATTACAACTCATAGTGACCCTGTAGGACAGAGTAGAACCACACCATAGGGTTTCTAAGCCTATAATTTTTATGGAAGCAGGCTGAGCACTTAACCACTGTGCCACCAGGGATCCTGGTATGTCACATAGTCCTGAAGATTAATGAGAAAAAAAAAAAAAAAAAACAGCTTGATAACTTTAGTTACTTCACAGTTGGTAATGGACTACAGCTAGACCCTAAAGCAATATGCTAATATGTTCCACTTACTGAAAAATAGTTTTAAAGAAAAAGGATGTGTTTCATCATTTCCTATTAATTCTGTTATATTATCATTTCTTACTGTAAATTTAAAGGAGCTCTGATGGCACACTGCCTAAGGCACTTGACTGCTAATCAAAAGTTGGGCAGTTCAAACACACCAGCCACTCCATGCCGCAGAAGAAAGATGAGGCAATTTACTTGCATAAAGATTTACCACCTTGGAAACCCAGTAACTGTCACTATGAGTCAGAATCAACTTGATGGCAGTGGGTACTATAATATCAAAAATGCCAGATATAACAATTCACAAGAATAAGACTATACAAATTTAAATAATAAACTTCATATTTTAAAAATATGGGTTATTAACGTACCCTGCTTCCTCCTAAGGCATTTGACTGCTAACCAGAAGGCTGGCAGTTCAAACCCACCAGCTGCTCCTTGGAAAGAAGATTATTGGGTGGTCTACTTCTGTAGTGATACCACCTCGGAAACCCAAGGAGGGGTCGCTATGAGATCCGACTCGACAGTAGTGAGTTTTATTTATTTATTTTTTTTTGGTTTGCTTCCTTTCAAGTGCTGGCGGATTACTCACAACAACCTCTTTCCTCCCTTGCTCTCTCCTCCACCTCTACTTAGCTGGGTTCAGGCCAAGAAAAGGACAAAGCTAGCAAACAAACATACATAAAACCAAAACCAAACTCCCTGCCATTGAGTAGATTCCAACTCACAGCAACCCCCACTGGGTTTCCAAATATGTAAATCTTTACAGAAGCAGCTGCCTCATCTTTCTTATGTGGGTTTGAACCACCAACCTTATGGTTAGCAGCCAAATGCCTTAACTACTATGCCACCAGAGCCCCTTAAACATATATCTTTAAGTATTTAAACATATGTCTATATAACCTACTAACTGTATTCCTGAATCAAATATGAATAAAGTTACTGAGATGCTCTTTAGAATTAGACTTGCTTCTAGTTCTACCTGACTGTGGCATCCCACCTCCAGGAGTATGATGCGACTGGATTCCTGTTTCTTATGCTGGGCTCCCTGGGCCTAGACCCCTACTAACAAACTCTTATTAGACCTCTTTCACCATTGATCCTTAAAGGGCAGAGACGGTGCATGAATACGGCCTCATAATGATTGAAGCTGGACTTCAGCTGGGTGCACATCCCACTTTATAGGGGTTCTATATAAATCCTGACTAATCATATCACTCATCCTTTCTCCCTTGGAACATATATCTCAGGTGTGCATGGAGTAGTGACAGAATCCTGAGCCTGTTCTTATGCCTAGCTCTATGTCTCCTCTGATACAGCAGCTCTGTCTGGATTCATCATTCCAGTTATCCCCTTATCCTTAATTATGTTTGTGAGTGTATGGTTTAAGAAGGTGAATGAAAAGGTAATGCTCAAAAACAAGGTAGTTAAGTGAATAAAACAAATACAAGTACACAAGATGGAGAGATTGTGTGGTTTTCAAAGGAACATGAAGCAAGAGGCTCATCCAAATTCCAGTAAATGTGACACACTGGGCCAGTCATACAACTTCTCTTGCATGAAAACCAGAGCTTGTAGGATTTTGGAGGGGGAATAGTAACTTTCCTCGGTTTAGATACACAAGCAGCAACTAATTAAAAACCCCTCACAGGACATGAGTGTGTCCATGCAGCAAATGAAACCCATCTTCTTATTAAAATTAAATCTAGTTTTCTCCTCTTCAAATGAGGATGACTGAGATGATTAGGGAGGTGGTTACAATCAGTGAGGCTGAGAAAAAAATTACCCAAGCATATCTTCTTTCCAGTTCACAGATACAGAGGATGTTAAAAAGAAAGAAAGAAAGAAAGAAATCTGGGGAGTCCTGTTGTAGGTGACCACAAGGCCTCCTGCAGATCTACCATTCCATGATCCTGATGGTACAGATTTTCATACACCATTTGTGCTCACAGAGGCAAACTCTTAATTTTTATAAGAAAAATTTTAGATTTATGTATCTAAACCAAGGAAAGTTACTATTTCCCCTCCAAAATCCTACAAGGAGTTTACAGAAAGATCCTTAAGGGGCAGAGACAGTGTTGTCTATAATTTTGCATGTTTTACAATGCCTCATTTAGCAAATTTATAAAAATATACTTTTTATGGATATGACCACATAGGGATTCAAGCAAGTTCCAAGCAACTAACCCAACCAGAAATAGATTTACAAATTCTGAATATCTTCAGTAAGCTCAGAAAAGGTTAAATAAAGCAGACCTTAAGTGAGTCTTAAATGGTGGATGAGAGGCAATAAAAGCTGATTTAAGTAAAATGAAGCCAGGTGCCTTAGCCTGTTCCTTATATGTATACATGTATAAATATATATATTTTATATATGTATATGTGTGTGTGTATGTGTATATACATACATGCATAGGAGCTCTGGTGGCATAGTGCCTAAGGCACTTGACTGCTAACCAGAAGGCTGGCGGTTCAAACCCACCAGCCACTCCTCGGAAGGAAGGTTGGGCAGTCTACTTCCGTAGTGATACTGCCTCAGAAACCCAAGGAGGAGTCTCTATGAGTTGGACCCGACTCAACAGCACATAACAACACCAACAACAACAACAAGTAAAATGCCACACAAAATAAAAATTGAGAAACTGTGGGAAATGGACAAAAAAGTAAAAAATACACATGATGAATCAGAGAGTCTGAATAATGACTGAAGACCACAAGCACACACAATGTCAATGTAAAAGTGTAGCTCATTATAACTGAAGTCAAAGCAGTTTCATCAAAATCTGACCTATGGACTAAAGATCAGTAGAAAACACGTTGTCTTTTAGAAAAAAATAAGCACTTCATTCAAAGTTGTTGCTATGGAGTGCCATCAAGTCAATCCCAACTCAAAAATTAAATAATAATAATAATAAACCCACTGCCATGGAGTCGATTCAGACTCATGGCAACCCTATAGGACAGAGCAGAACTGCCCCGTAGGGTTTCCAAGGCTGTAAATCTGGATGGAAGCAGATCTCCAGGTCTTTCTCCTGTAGAGCCATCAAATGGGTTTGAATCGTCAACCTTTTGGTCCACCGCAGAACACTTAACTGTTGTACCACCAGTGCTGCTTCATCAATTACTAACGGGAAAATTTTGGAGTATTCAATAAAGAAAAAACCTAGGATTGATGGTTGGGAATTCAAGAGTCCCCTGTAAGTATTTGCAATATTTTATGTATATTTTTTAGGACAAGGGGATTCATTGCTTTTTTCAGATTCTTAATGAGATCAATGATCACATAATGTTTAAGAACTCACAGATTTAAGTGAAAATCCAAAGTCTTTTGAATATATCTGTCAGAACTTAAGAACTCCTTAAATATACGATGCTGCCACAGAAAGAGCATTGCTGTTATTTCTCACTACTTTTCTAGGATTGTGTATAATTTGCTATACTTAGTGCAAAGCATTGAGATTAATATAAAGTAAAACAAACAAACGTGAAGAAACAAAGTTTTGATTGGACAGATAAAACCCCAGTGAAATCAAGTTTCATATTAAGAAGTGTTTTATACCATCCAGGTAACATTTAAGAAGCAACATATGGATTTAAAGTCAATACAATGAGCAAACTTTCCCACACACAACCGCCCACGAAGGGCCAATGAGCCAAACCGATGGTACAATATTGCCCTCTATTGGCTGCAACTAGTAAAGTCAAACCTGTAAGAACTAACCAAGACCAAGTCTTAAAGCATTAACTTTTAAAAGAACTTAATGGAATATTTTCTTCCCATAAAGTTTAGCCTAGGATAAGCACAAGTCTGAGACATATGATCTATAGCAATCTTAGTGTCGCACCATGGTATAGAAGTTTAGAGCGGTCTATCATGAATATAACATAACAAAAAATAAGCACATTATAAATAAATATTTTTCTTAAACTATATAGGAACTTGGAGTTGAAAAGGTTCAATACCATCTGTACTTGAATGAATTATACTTCTTATTCTTACACTACACTGAACTGAGATTCAAAGAGGTTTTCTGAAAATTTCATCACATCCCTAACTCTTACTTGGCTATTAACTAAAACCCCTAAGCTTATGCATAGCTTCTAAACCACTCCTGCCTCATCCTTTACTTGGTACTGTTTTTGTTTATTTGAATCTGAGTATAAGAACTTATGTTTATTCTTGTTAAATTTAATCTTGCTAAGTTTCCCCTATTCACAAGATCTTTTTCTGTCTCAATTCTAGCATTCAGCCTATCTGCTATACTTCCAACTCTGAGTCATTCACATGTGTGGTGAGTGTGCCCATGGCATCATAATTAACCAAAACTATAAACAGGACAGCGTAAAAAGAGTCCTCAGCCCATCAGAAATTGCCACAATTCAGTCATTTTTCAACTCCAACGTGAATAAGAATCATCTGAGGAGCTCTCAATTAAAATACAGGTTCCCAAACCTCACCTCTAGAGATTATTTTTGATTGTGTGAATACTATTTTATTGTGTTTAAGGTGAAAGTTTACATAGTAAATTAGGTTCTCATTTAACTACTTCTACACAAATTATTACTGGTGTTGGCTATATTTTTATAATGTGTCGTCATCATTCTCATTCATTCCATTCTGGTTGTACCATTTCCAGTACTCTCTTTCCCTGCCCCTTTACCTTCTCATCTTTTCTTTAGAGTAATTTTTAACCATATGGACTCATATAGACTTTCTTTTAAAGGAGCTCATTACTCATGGGTGATAGTCTTTATTTTATGAGCCAATTGCCCAACTCTAGAGAGTCTGATTTAGGTAGTCTGAAAAAA
>NW_006921633.1:12134445-12140707 GCF_000298275.1 Orycteropus afer afer
ATACTTTGTCTCATGTCATTGACCACAATTTACCACAATGCAACATTTCCCCTCCAATTTCCTCCCCAAGGTACCACTTCCAGTGTCCATCCCTCCATACTCTCCTGCCCCCTAAGCTGTCTCCCTGTGCATAAGGTGCCCTTCCTTCTCCCATGATTGTTCTCTCAAGGGCATGTGAAGCACGGACCTTTTGATTATCAGCCCAATGCTTTAACCACAGCACCACCAGAGCTCCTAAACAAGGTCCAGTCATCTGTTTTCAACACAATCTCCCAAGGATATCTGGATACCAAATTTCAAGAATGGCCAACACTGAGTAAAAGAAGATTGTCCTCTTCCTCATTCCAGATACTATACTACCCTCGGAGAAATGCTGTCCAGTTTGAAACTAAGTCATTAATCAGCTCCTTTTAGAGCTGATTTTTTTTGGCCACTCCATCACAAATCCACCCAATGGTCCTCACATCCCACCCATGTTTCTTGCCCTTTACAGGAAATTGTCATGAGAAAGAAACCTGGTCAAATGATGTGCTAAATTCTAGTCATGCTAGTGCTACTATATGTCCCTGCTCTGCCAGTCCTGCTAGCCTGTGAGAAATGGCACGGACATGATTTATTCTGAGCAAACCTGTTCAGTGTTGATGACCAATTCCTCATTCTCAGTGCCCACAATCCACTCCATTTGTTTCTGATCTAGAATCTCACCAGTTGGTAGTTAACAGAACCAATTTCCTTCACCTTTGGAAAACTGGAACTACCCTTCTCTGTCTGCAGTCATTTGGCAAGTCTGCTATCTTTTCAAAGCTCTCAAAGATCATGGGCATTTGCAAGTTCTTTCTGAATCTACCCTGGAATGTAATCCATCCAGGTCTGAAAATTTGAACCCATTTAGAGATGCTTCCCTGTGTGGAGCTTTCATTCCGCTTCCCTACGATCATGCTAGCCTTTTCAGCTTCCGGATCATTTTCCTTGACAGTAAGCACAGAAGCAAAATAGTTTTTCCAGTATTCAATTCCAAATAGTCGACATATGCTCTTTTTCATCTTTTTCTTGCTCTGAACATAATTATAAATACCCCAAGTCTCCCTTCATAATTCTTCCATTAGTGGCTTTAGTTTTCCAGTTGCTATTCTTACTGATCTGGGCCACCATCTCACATCTGCATTAATTAGACTTTACCTTTCCTGTATTTCTTTTGAAAGAGATCTCAGGTTGGCAAAAAAAAAAATTGGTAGTTGTTAGAGCTGAGTAATGGGAATGCATAGGTTCACTAGGCCAGTCTCATTATTTTTGAAAGTTTCCAAAATAAGAAGCTAAATAAACTTAATATATAAATAAATATATATCCAGGGAAGCAGAAAGAGAGAGATTCTATTTCCTCTTCATTGGGATATATTTTGTCCCCTAATCTTTCTTTTATCGATTGAGATAATTTGGTCTGGATTAAAGTCTCAATTTTACTTTCTCTGAACTTCCCAACCCTTTTATCTTCCTGCCTAGATTCCTATGCCATGGAAAAATGAAAATCTGTTCTTTGAACTGTTTGAAATCCACCTACTTAAAGTCTAGAATATATTTTAATTATGCCCCTTCCTCACTTCCTATCAGAAATACAATTTTAAAAGGTTATCAATTTTTCATTTAGGGCTGCATTAGTTCACTTGACTGCTAATCAGAAGGCTGGTGGTTCAAACCCACCAGCCGCCACTCCTCGCAAGGAAGATGGGGCAATCTACTTCCGTAGTGATACCGCCTTGGAAGCCCAAGGTGGGGTCGCTATGACTAGGGTCTGACTCGATGGCACATAACAACAACAACAAGTTCCCCAATTATCCCTTAGGAAAGTGGTTCTCTAAGTACAGTCTTTATACAGCATCAGCATCACCTACGATCTTGTTAGAAATGCAAATCCATGAGTCCTACCCTGACCCACTGGATCGGAATTTCTGGGGATAGAGACTAGGAAGCTCTTCAAGTGAGTCTCATGCATGTGGAAGTATGAAAACCACTACTCTAGGAGAAGAAACTACTCCAATGCAAAAGTTTTCAGACAATGTGCTTTTAGCCAAATGTAATTTCCATCATGTATCTAGGCACAGGGAGTCCCTTAGTGATGATCTTGGGTCTGCAATTCATCTCCTCTTCCCTTGGCCAGGTGGGAAAGAACATACTTCCTCTCTATATCTATCTTAGATTTTTTTCTCTTTTTATTCTCCTTGAGATGGTCTTAAGAAGCATCCTTCCACTCTTAGGATCTCAAATTTCAATGCATGTGTATAATTTCTTGACATATCACATATTCACTCACTCACTCACTTACTGCCATCAAGTTGATTACAACTCATAGCAACCACGCATTGGGCATCTAAGGCTGTAAGTATTTATGAAAGCAGACTGCCTCATCTTTCTTCAGCGGAGTGGCTGGTGGGTTTGAACCACTGACCTTTTAGTTAGCAGCGAAATGCCTTAACCACTGCACCACCAGAGCTCCGTATCACACTATTACATCTCTCCTTAAGAAGACTTATCCTTCCATTGTTATATTTGATGGTAAGTCTCATCCCAGAAAGTCACCATGATTTGTTGTTGTTGTTGTTATGTGCCGTCGAGTCACCCCGACTCATAGCGACCCCTCCTTGGGTTTCCGAGGCAGTATCACTACGGAAGTAGGATTGAGTAACATTTATTACTATCTCTCAAAGTCTCAAATTTATCACTCAATTTTTTATATAAATTTTGGAGCCTCTAAGTTTTAAGTGTATTTAGTTTTCATATTGCTGTCTTTTGTGAATTCCCAGATACTGCCTCCATCTATTCTGCTAACCATGTCTCACTTGCTAACAAGATTACATCAGTTAACCTGCATATTTCTCATCCCCCTGCCCTGTTAGGTGTCTTCAATTTAAAGCTGTCTTGAACAGATCAGCTAGCTTCTAAGAAAACACATTCAGGAACTATACTCCATTCCTCCTTCTATGTTCTCCCAAACTCAGTTAAAAGTGATGATGACCACATTTGTTGGTGTTAGCCACCGTTGAGTCAGCCTGATTTGTGGTGGCCCTGTGCACCACAGAAGGAACACTGCCCAGTCCTGTGCCATCCCTATAACTAGCGGCAGATCAGAGTGTTGTGATCCATAAGGTTTTCACTGGTTGGTTTTCAGAAGTAGATTCCCAGTCTTCCTAGTCTATCTTAGTCTAGAAGCTCTGCAGAAACCTGTTCAGCATCACAGCAACATCCAAGACTCCAGTGACAGACAGGTGGTACTGGCCGGGAACTTTAACCCAGGTCTCTAGCACAAAAGGTGAGACTTTAACCACTGAACCGCTATTGCCCTGTGTTGTTGTTGTTGTTGTTATGTGCCATCGAGTCGGGCCTGACTCATAGCGACCCCTCCTTGGGTTTCTGAGGCAGTATCACTACGGAAGTAGATTGCCCAACCTTTCTTCCGAGGAGTGGCTTGTGGGTTTGAACCACCAGCCTTCTGGTTAGCAGTCAAGTGCCTTAGGCACTACACTACCAGAGCTCCCATTGCCTCATATCACACTAGTTACAGGCTTTCCTGCTAATTCTTTTTAAATTAGTGCTTTTGTAATAATGATGTATGTTATATACTGAATTGTATCCCTTAAAAGGATACATTGAAGTCTAATCCCTAAAACCTGTGAATGTGAGCCTCTTTGGAAATAGGATCTTTGAAGATGTTATCAGTTAAATTAACATAAAGTAACACTGGAGTAGGGTGGGTCCTAATCTAATATGAGTAGTATCCTTATAAAAGAGCTGCAGAGAGACAGAGGGAAGATGGTCATGTGAAGACAGGTGCAGATATTTGGAGTGATGTACCTGCAAGTCAAGGAAGATCAAGGATCACTGGTGGAGAGAGGCATGAAACAGTCTCCCTCAGAAGAAACCAGCACAGCCAAAACCCTGATTTCTCAGTGGGTTAGGGTAGGATTCATGGATTTGCATTTCTAACAAGATCGTAGGTGATGCTGATGCTGCATAAGGACTGTACTTAGAGAACCACTTTCCTGATTTCTCTAGCCTCCAGAACTGTGAGATAATAAATTTCTGTTCTTATAAGCCACTCAATTTATGGTATTTTGTCACAGCTGTAGGAGATAAATACAATAAATAAAAACTATGGCTATAGCCAGAAAGGGATTAGTAGGGCCAGAAATATGGATGAGTTAACACAAATTTCATAATTTCATTTTAAAAATCCTTTATTTGAGGTCATTCCTTTACTCAATTCTTTTGTAAACATAAACATAATAGATGCCACCAAACTGACAAATTACGATTTGCTTTCAAATCAATATATCTGTGATCATAATTTTCCTCTTTGAAGTGGGAAAAAGCTTTCAAAGGATTATTTTTCCTGGAGTCTTATTTTCCTAGTAGTAGTAAATCATTCAAATTGACTCAATCATATATTCCATTCTGCATCAATCAATTCCATATATATTAATGTTTGTTCTACACAGAGCCAAATAAGTTCTAAGTTAAAAATATTTCAAGATCTAAGTTGAAAACCATAATGTAAATGAAATAATGTAGAAGTCACAGAATTTATATTCAAAGTGCAAGAATATTCTGAAGACATATGCAAGTTGTTTTAATTGGGACATGTAACAAGCTAAATAGCTTGAAAAGCAATTTGTATTCAGTCTGGCCTCCCCAGCTCCCAGGTGTATGAAATAATCTTGCAGAAAGCATTTTGGCCTTTATTCTAGGTTCTTTAAGCTGTATCAACACCTGAGGCTAATAAATGGGGACTGACCAGACCAAGAGAAACCACCTGGGGGCCAGATGCTGACTAAACCTCACAAGGCATAAAATGGATCTTCCTGGATGGTGACCATGCATGGGATTGGGTAGTGCATCCTTCTTTGGGGCATGTGGGACCCCTTCGAGACCTAGCCTTGCGTGTCTCTCTTCACTTGTATCCTTTTTGGTTATAATAAATCTTTTACTATAAATATGGTGTATCTCCAGAATTCTGTAAGCCATTCTAGCAAATGAAGTAACACACAGGGGCAGTGAGAGCCAGCAGGAGCTAGTGTCTGCCTATTTGGCAGTCTGAAAAGTGTCCTTCTAACCTGTAAGCTCTGACCTAGCACTCAGTGGCTGGGATTTGAGAAATGCTGCATAGGGAGTTAGTCTGAAAAACAGTGTCCATGTAACTTGAGAGTTCTGACCCAGTAGCCCGGGAGCTCTGGTAGCATAGTGGCTAAGGCACTTGACTGCTAACCAGACAGCTGGCGGTTCAAACCCACTAGCCACTCCTCGGAAGGAAGGTTGGGCAATCCTACTTCCGTAGTGATACTGCCTCGGAAACCCAAGGAGGGGTCGCTATGAGTCAGGTCTGACTCGACGGCACATAACAACAACAACAACTAGTTGGCTAGGGTCAGTGAGAGAATGTGCCAGGTAAATGGCTGGAGGCAAGGATGGAGCAGTTGGAAGGTAAGGATTGGAGATTAGGTCTCTGAAGTTAGGGGATTAGATCATGCTTATCCTTACCACACAGTTAGCAATGAGGGTGGGATTTGTCCACCATGCCCCTGGTTTAGTGCGCTAGCATATCTCAACTCCAAAGAAGGAATAAAGGAGGCATTAAAGAAAGTAACAAGACATAATAATAAATGGAATCACAATGGGAACCATAAACATTATTTTCTGAAGAAATCTGGGTTATAAAAATAGTATGTTGCAGTTGTTATTGTTGTGTGCCATCAAGTTAATACAACTCATAGCAACTCTGTAAAACCATGTTTCTTGAGTAATTACTGTTCCTAGGAAATGAATGGATAAAACCATATAATTGGTTCATACAAAGGAAAACAATGAGACACTTGGTAACATATTAAACTGTAGAATTGTATTAATTCTCCAATAATTGGATTAATCACACATTTCTCCTAAATGGTTTCACTATTAATATTTAACATTTGTTAAAAAATAATCAGTTACAAAAAATAGAGTTTAAGTAGAATAATTCTATATTTAAAAAAACCTTTTATTCTAATAAGGAATATGAATACCTCCTAAGTATTCAATAAATACTAAATTAACATAATTAAAATCATCATATAAATGATAAAAATAAACAATACAAATTTTAGGATAAAAATATGAACTTTGAGAGAAATAGTTGATGGTAAGTGTGGTATAGTAAATTACTTTGTGTGGCTTTTCTACCCATAAGTCTTTGTAAACTCCAAGGTGGGATTTGCTATGAGCAACTGAGGAGCTC
>NW_006921633.1:12141147-12160022 GCF_000298275.1 Orycteropus afer afer
GAACCCAGGAGAGAGGTGGTGGGTGCTTTGGGAGGAACGGTTGGTGAAAGGGCTGGAGGGAGGCAACATGTTTGGCCTTGCAGTAATAGGCCTTGGGTTACTGCTGGTAATCCTGTCTTCCTCTTGTGAGATTATAGGAGGTCAGAACATGTGGCCTCCTTGCCGTTTTTGCAGTAAGATATATAACCAATATTTAGAAAATATACTTATTCCTATTTTTGTCACTCCAACACTATGACTTCTTGTGAGTCACTTGCTTTTGGAAGTATTTGTCTCTAACAAAATGGAACCCTGAAGCTGACCTACCACTGAGAAATACTTCGATGACTGACTAGAAAATGACTCTAAGTGTTTTTGAACCTCAGCATATCATCATCATCCCCTTTATGCTTCTACTGCTCAGTTTTCTTGTCATCAACACAGATACTACTTAAAATCATTCTACTCTGTTCACTTCGCAGTTCTTCTCTATCATTCCATTCATCTTCAACAAGTCTTAAATCAATCTTCAGCCTTTGTAAGGCTAATAAACATGCTCACCCAGAGAAAGCGATGGTATAAGATATAATGTTCCAGTGATGCTTTGGGATCCTTGGGGAAAAGACATCTTATCAGTATAAATGGATATATTTAGAATCCATACTTAAAATTTGAGATTGCAAGGTCATACTCACTGTACTTCACTTAACAGTATTAAAAAAAAGATAATTTTATGTTTTCAGGTCAGTTTTGGCACCCAAGAATGTTACAGTAGTGATTACTAGTCTTCCATTTAACACAGGAAAAATGATGTGGCAAAGCTGCAAAAGCTCAAAATTAAAATAAATACAAGGCTACTTCTCTCCCTTTTGTCATTGACAAAAAGAGGTACCACCTTTTTATATTTTACTTCAGAGAATACGGTTTATCATAATTGAAATGACCCTACCCTAGGACCATTATAAAATGTATCTATCTGCTTCAGAAGTCTCTGGAGTCCTGGTCAAATCTCTTCTTCTGACCAACATGCCTAGCATATAACAAATCTCAACAAAGATCTGCTATTGAACCTTTAAAAATATGGCAGTCCTGTGATGATGAAAAAACTGACTTGAACCAATAATTCCTCTGTTCACTCATTCACTCAGCAAGTATTTATTGAACAACTGTAAATTGCTTCTAATCATTCAATTGAGAGCTCTGGTAGTGCAGTACCAAAGGCATTTGACTGCTAACCATAAAGCTGGCAGTTCAAACCCACCAGCCACTCCTCAAAGGGAAGACTGGGCAATCTACTTCCGTAGAGATACCTCTGTTCACTCATTCACTCAGCATTTATTTATTTAACAACTATAAATTGCTTCTAATCATTCAATTAGTATATAATATATAAAATAATAACAATAATATTATGGGAAAGACTATTTCTACATCCTCATTTTCTGGGAAATTCCTAGTGTGGATTTTGCATATAGTTTTATGCATGCAAATGACCTTACCTCTCTTACAGATAGCTGTGGTGGGAAGGAGACTGAAAGTACCAAGCTGGTAAATTCAAACCCAGAGGCCTCAACTTTCTGGCACACCTAAAGAAAGTATTACAATCATATAAATTACTAGAGATTGCTGAATCCTTTCACCTTCATAACATGATGGTCCAAATGACATGGCAAAAAGTCCAAATTTTCAGATTTAAGTATGGAACTCTCACAAACATCCTGAAATTAAATATTAACTATGACCCTGATGACTGCTATTGTGATGTACCAAAACAGAGAGGACTGACACTACCAGCAGAATAATCTGTTGAATGTCACATCATAATTGTAAAATGTTTTTAAATAAAATAAAACCAAATATGGCACTCTTGACAGCTGGGAACAAAAGGCAAGCCCACATTCAATTGTTCCCTTCTATAAGACTCTAACACTGGTATTTTCTAGATACTGATTGATAGGACTAAGAAAGACATTTTCTCTAACTCCTTAACTACATTAAACAGTAAATGGAAAACAAACTGCTCAATTTTTCTTCCATTGACTAGTGCTCATCACTGAACTACATGGGTACATATATCATCAATTCTGAGGCATCATATTGCTAAAAAGATGATTTGAGAAGAGTGAGCTTCTGTTTTAAAAAATTTTAAGAAACCATTTTAATGATACATTAGTATGAAACAAAATTAAATGAATGGCATTGTTCCTTTCTATACAATAATTCTAGGCCTTAAGGCTAATACAATAACTTCTACATAATTGCACATATAATAAAAAGAAAACATTACTTACCTTTTTAATGAACTCTTTTTCACAGAATTCTTGAAGAATTCCTAGGCATATATTGCATACATTTAAATTTGAGTTCTTGGAAGCAATGCTTCCATCTTCAATAACGGAAATCCTTCCCTCTCCATTTTGACTCAGATTATCAATCCCATCTTCCAATTCTTGTAGTCGAATTTTCTTGAGTGGTGGGTTTGGAACTTCTAAAATTAATGTATCTTTTTCAGTTTCCAGGAATTTCTGTAGTTCATTGAGCAATTCCTGGAAAATTAATAAAACAAACAGTAATAACAACACTTTTTGACAATACTCTTAAAGTTCTCCAGGCAAAGTGAAGCTTGAAAACATGAGTGAAAATTATGATAGATTACAGAGTTGTACAATATTGATTTACATAATTTCTGGAGCAATTAATTTATTAGCGAGTATTAGCTTCATACCAAAACCCATTGCCATGGAGTTGATGACTCCTAATAGACACTATAGACAAAGTAGAACTGCCTCACAGGGTTTCTAAGGCTGTAATCTTTATGGAAGCAGACTGTCATATCTTTCTCCTGTGAAGCAGCTAGTGGGTTTGAACCACCAACTTTTCGTTAGCAGCCAAGAGCTTAACCACTGTGCCACCAGGCTCCTATTGGCTTTATAGGGAGTCTTAAAGATAATTATCTAACTCCTATATGTGTAAATATATATATAATATACACATATATATATATAGAGAGAGAGAGTTTCATATGTCAGTGAAGATAAAATTCTACATCTGGAACAGAAAAACTCCATTAGCAAATGTATTCATCTGGTTTGTAGTTCTGTTTCTAATTTCAGTAGAAACTTAAATTTCAATTCTAATTATTAATATAAAAATACAAACTGAATTTCTATCCTCTGGGTTATTTGATAATCTTATAATCACTAAAACCTTATGTTTATTTAATATGACATCTCAATAATGAAACAGATTAGGAAAGTCTATTAAGTAAAAATAATTTCAAGGAGACAATTTACTAAACAAAGGTAAGCAGTTACTGGCAATGTCAAAATCTAGCACCATAATTACAAATCAATTTTATGCATTAATGAAAGAAGCCTTTTACTATATTCTGGTTGCCTAATTTCTATCACTCCTTGTATTAGAAGGCAAAAACTGGCATTTCTCTGAAACCATTCTTGTAGTTCAGATATTCCATTTATCTAGATACTCAGAAGACTTTGCCTGCACCACCCAGGTCTTGTCTAAATTAGACAGGTTTTATATTCAGTTGCTGAATGAATATCCTTTTGAAATTCATTCCGATTACAATTTACTGAGCTAAAATGAAAAACACCATTTGCTCAAACAAATTCAATTCATTTTATTGAGACAGTAGCTCCTATTTTTAAGAGGAATATTCATAGAGACATGTATATACAGGTATATTATGACTCACACACATAGGTATATTATTACCTAAGGTCTACAATGTCAGCATAACACAGTGTATGTATGTGTATATGTATACTACTATGTATATGTATACTACTATGAATAGAATAGATAAAAATTTATGAACATTTATACAAAAATGGTCTTCAGATTTTTTTGTATATATTTATATAAAATGACACAACCAAAAGTTGGTAACACTTAGTCTCTTTATATAATGTATATTTTAAATCTTACAACTTACATATAGAATTATAGATGGTAATGTGTCTGAAAAAAAATGTGAGTTACACAAAACCATTCTTATTACTTAGAGTCATATTATGCATAGATAAATATACACATATATATTAATCTTCATAGCATATGTACCACCCTTTGCAGTTTTCAAAGGTGTGTAACTTTAGGCAGGGTGCTTAATTCTTCTAAGCCTCAGTTTCTTCATTGCAAATAAGAGACAATGAAAGTACGTACTTACCTAATAGGTTATTGCGAGGATTAGATGAAAGCCTGGCATGTAGTAATGCTAGCTGAATAGTGGATATTATTATTATTTCCAAAATAATAGGAACAACTCAGTATCACTAACTCCTGGGGATTTTTTTTTAATTATGAGAAACTGCGTACAGGAAGTCCCTAAGTGCCAAATGTATGAGTTATGACACCTTGTACTTGCCCTTTAATGTTATGTAAATTTGCCCTCATTTAAAATGATTGAACCCCTAAACAAAACAAAAAAAGAACCATTGCCATCGAGTCAGTTACAACTCACAGCTACAAATTCCTCATCATAATCACCTCTACTTGCTGCATGTGCAGCTTTTAAATCAGAAAATGCTTTAGCCTTTTCTTACACTAAAGCCAAAAATCAAACTCACCACCATTGAATTGACTCAACTTACAGTGATCCCCATTGGGTTTCTAAGGTGATAAATTTTTATAGAATTAGATTGCCCAGTCGTCCTTCTACAGAGTGGCTGGTGGGTTTGAACCACCAACCTTCTGATTAGCAGTCAAATGCCTTAGGCACTGTACCACCAGAGCTCCTTTTTTTCTTACACTAAAGGCAGGCTAAACAAGAACCAGAGGCACCTGTTCTGACTTACCTACAAAATCTTAAAGATATAGTTAGCAATGGATCTAGTTCATAACCTGGGGACTACCTGTACTTTTGTTGTTAATAATAGCAGTAATAATGATGGTGATGAGCATTTACTTCAAGAGGATTCCAGTTACCTTAATGCCAATCAATCTGTTAATACAAATGGTAATACAGAGAACAGACAAAAGAAAAAAGGTAACCTAGCCCATAATCAGTAGTTCTTAAGAATCAGGTTTAAAATTATGCTTCCCCTTAAGAGATCTCATGATCATTACCTCTCCTGTTCCAGTTTAATACCATCTAGTGAGGCATACTCTTTTGTTATAGTCTGTTTAGATATCCATTAGGATAGGTCTATACAAACATAAAGTGCACTATGGAATTGTCCCAAAAAGATTCCCCTACGTTAAATATTAAACATAATCACTTAATAAGGAACTTGCAATTCTGAGATTAATTTTTAAGGTAATGGTAATTCCAAAATGAAATTCCATTTCAGTAACCATTTTATTATAGTTTTAAAAAAGTTAAATGAAGAGTTATGGAGTTGATTTTGGGTCATAGCAAAACTATATGACAGAGTAGAACTGCCTCATAGTTTCTAAGGCAGTAAATCTTCATGGAACCAGACTAACACATCTTTCTTCCACAGAGCAGATGGTGGGTTCCAACCATCAATCTATGGGTTAATAGCTAAGTGCTTAGCCACTGCACCACTAGGGCTCCTTATGGATAGATACTTATCTTCAAATATACAAGTATTCATGTGAAAATATAGAGAAACTTTTTTTAACTTAAAAAACAAATGAAAATACCTTGTATGGAAGTTTGTAAGGCGCATGAAAATCTACACCACAGAATCTGAAGATACATCTTGGACAGCTGCCAGCATTGAGCAACAACCAGGCTACACATTTGTTTTCCTCAGTCAGTGGAAACATATTGAATAATTGTAACTAAAAAGAAAAACAGAGTAAAACTAAATGAGCAGCTTCTATGTTTTACTTTCACAAACAGGCCATCACCTTTAGGGATAAAAACTAGTTTTTATTTGAGAAACACTATTGCATATACCCTAACAATGGACTTTTCATTCTATGCATATGCTAAAACATAAATGAATGAAGGTTCTACACTGGAATCAATTTAAGGTTTCTAATTGTCGAGGAATGTAGATTATGGATTATGAGAAAGACTATCAATGTAACTAAATCAATCAAAAGAGATAAAAATAAAGATATTCAAAAATGGTTGCCTCAGGAGAGGGTAATAAAGAGTAGAGTGAAATTTTTGCTTTTTATTTTGTACCATATGGTATTGTTTGAAAACATAGCAGTTAATTCGTTAAACCTTTCCCATTAGATATTAAAAATAAACTTGCTAGAAATAATAACCACACTAGTCTACATTTATAATATAGTGGTGTCACTAGGGAAGTAAGTACAGGGGGTGTAGACCACACTGAGTAACACGTCAGAGGGACTGATACCAAAATGACTGTCTATAAAATTTTTGTGCAATGTTTCAGCAGAAATCGATCATTTTTCAAAAAATAAAATATCCCTGTCGTTAGTTATAACAACAAAAACATTTTTCATAAACTCAGCTTATATGTATAAATATACCTATAAGGCTAAAAGTCTATGCTAATTTACTTTTTGAATCTTGTGGGTTAGAGCTATCATTATTACCCAATTACAATGACTCTTCGAATCGTGTGGTTTTGTCTGCATATGTGTATTGCAGTGATTAGTATTAGTGAGCCTATATGAATAATCTTTTTGAGAATGAAGTAGTAATTAAGGAAAAAAGAGAAAAATCAAAAAAGGTTTCCTCTCAGTTACTAATAATGTAATTCAATATAGATTTTACAAAACAATGTGGTTAGTATTGCTATACTCTAAGAGATATTGCATGTAAACAATTTACAACTATATTTATCACATATTATTCTGTGATTAAAATTGATAATAAACACTGCTTAGGAGCTCTGGTAGCATAGTGCCTAAGGCACTTGACTGCTAACCAGAAGGCTGGCAGTTCAAAACCACCAGCCACTCCTCAGAAGGAAGATGGGGCAATTTTTACTTCCGTAGTGATACTGCCTTGGAAACCCAAGGAGGGGTCGCTATGAGTCAGGTCCGACTCAACGGCACATAACAACAAGGATTCTATATGCTCTGGTACAGGAGGAGGTCCATGGAGTAATTTAATACCATGAGTTACTGCACTGGGTGACAGCAAGCCTAGTGATGCCATTGACTTGTGTAACCTTAATAAGTTAATAAGTTAGTCAAGAGTTCAAAAAAAAAAAATTGACAGTAGATCCAAAAACATCAACTTTCCTTTGGTAAAATTTAAACTAAATGACTTAACCAACTATTAGTAAAATAAGAAAAACCTGCTGCTTTTATTCACAAGTAAAAGCTCCAACTAATTAGCAAAGTAAACAAAACATTTGAGAGTTATTATTTGTCTAAAACAAATTGCTACATTTTGCAATTCTTTTGTGAAAATATGTAACACTTTTTGCAATTTGAGCAAACTCACACAGAAAAAGATACTACACAGAAAGTTTGTGACAGAAGTCTCCTTTTGCCAGGAAGGATGTATATTAAAAACTAAATTACCTAAGCACCCTATTTGGGTGATTAGGAAAATAGAACTTCTTCGGATTAGTGAATCAGTCCACGTTATTTTAAAATGAGGAACTAGCGATATTTTATAAAATGATTGCATAGCAATGCTGTGATATGGTACAACTGTGGTCATATAGATGAAAACACTAAGACCCCTTAATTTGTGCAGTTTCATCATTCAAATGAACTCGCTTAAAAATTTATGTTAGGGAGAAGCTCTTACCAAAAGTTACTGTGCAGATGTCATTCTTATCATTAGTTTGTTTCTCAACCCTTTAAAACTTGCTTGCAAGTTTGTAAATGTCCGTGGCCACCTACCAGGGAAGTAATGAAGACAGGTTGATAGTGCTATAGGATCCTTCACCATAAAATCAGATCAGAGGCCAGGACTACAAAACACAGATTATCTCTGGCTGAGTTTGAATTTAGGTAACTATGAGTTGAAAGGGAGAGGAAATGAGGAGAAAACCAGGCTGTTCTAGACACACCAGTGAGAAACTTGACCACCAGGACTCAGAAACACTGACTTGGGGTGGCATATAGTTAATTTGGGCTTCCAGGTATTTTCAAGAAAGTGCACAGAGTGTGTGGAAAATACCCTTTAAATAATGAAGCTCTGTGTAGTCAAATCATTATTACTTACAAGTGATCTGAATCTCCCCCATCTCATTTAATCTGCAGTTGTGTTGCTTGGAAGGAATGGGGATGCTGTGAGGGACTGAATATCAGCAGTTAAAGCCCATTCCCTGACTGCACTACCATCACAGAGGCACTGTTATTTTCTCTTTTCTCCTCCTCCTCAAGGATCTTATTTCAGAACTTTTAACCTGGAAAGAAAACAAATACAGCCTCTCCCCAATAAATAAATCAGTTAGTGGTTTGGTTCGGGATGTGCTTAAAAAGGATTATTGGGACTTAAATAGCTACGTGAAACCGTATGTTCTTTCTTCCTTGGTTTAAAGACTGAATTTTTATTTCTCCAACAGGTTCACTAAATAGGTGTCATGCAAAGCCAATGAATGACACATTACAATCTCCTGGCTCCGAGAAATTCCTAAGCCTGTTGAAAATTTAAAAACCTCCTGCCCTGAAGAGGTCCTTTAAAATGCAAACACAAATTAAACAAACAATATGAATGTGTGTATGTGTTTAGTAACTGAGCTCTGGACATCTCAAGATCATCTTCGCCTAGCAACTATGTTAACGTTGTTGTTAGGTGCCGGGAGTTGGCCCCGACTCATAGCGACCCCTCCCTTGGGTTTCCGAGAGGGTATCACTACGGAAGTAGATTGCCCAACCTTCCTTCTGAGGAGTGGTTGGTGGGTTTGAACCGCCAGGCTTCTGGGTAGCAGTCAAGTGCCTTAGGCACTATGCTACCAGAGGCTCCTATGTTAACATTGTTTTTGTTATTGTTGTTGTTATGTGCGGTCCAGTCAGGCCGACTCATAGCGACCCCTCCTTGGGTTTCCCAGGCAGTATCACTACGGAAGTAGATTGCTCCGTCTTCCTTCCGAGGAGTGGCTGATGGTTTTGAACCAGCCAGCCTTCTGGTTAGCAGTCAAGAGCCTTAGGCACTACGCTACCAGCGAAGGAGGAAATAGGTTTTGTTTTAAGAGTAGTTGTTTTACCTTGACGTACAGCTCGGAAGTGATAAGAGTTTCTTAACATACCAGAAATCAGTTGTTTCGTATCAGCTTTATTATCTTTGAAAGCAAGCCCTGAGAAATGCATCCTACCCTGTAAGTTTTTTTGTTTTTGTTTTTGTTTTACTGTTGGCTATCTTTGTTCAACTTTTTTATTTCGTTGACGTGATTGTTTTACAAGGGAAAGGGAAAATAAATAAATAAAAAACCTCCGGAACAAGTCATTGCAACAAAACCTCCCACGTGTAAGGATTCCTCCGCAAGCCAACGATAACTAGCCCGGTCTCTCGTGTTCTAGAGATGATGGACTTTTTCACTTTCTTGGACGATTACAACAGAAACGATTCATTGCAAAGGAAAGAGCAGGGACCACCAAAATGAACAAGACTATGTCCAAACCTTAAGATCTTTTAAAACTCCTTCCCATACAGAAGGATGTCATTCGTCCCGTGGGGTGGGGGATGTAAGTTTCCAGAGAAGGAAGCGCTCACAAGTTCATTGGGCTGTCAATACATTCAGCTGTAGAAATTACTCTGGACTCTAAGAAAGTTCATACCAAGGTCTAACCTCGAATTTTCTTTTTGTCAAGCAACCCCTTCCCCCCTTCGGTCAAGTCCAAGAAACTTCCCACTCACCCTCTCCTTGCTAACAAAGCCGCTCCAACAAGAAGGAAACGACCCTCTCCATCCACACCTGTCTGTACTCAGTCCGGAGCCGCACTTCAGACCTTCCCTACCTCACCTCTCCCACTAACTACATCAAAGGCAGAGATTTAACCCCTTCCGCCCCTCAAAAGGAATGGGGAAGATTAAAGACAACGCACCTATGTCTAGCAATTCTATTCCCCCCAGGAAACGAGTGCTTTAGAACCAAAGTACCAGCCCCCTTTGCGAGGACTGAATGAATCCTACCCTTCTGTTTGAAGGGCTGTCTGTTAAACAGCCTGGCCTTTCTTAACACATCCCACTATCCCTATGGCTGTGGCATGGAATCGGACCTTACTCCTCCGGCCTGAGGAGTTCTGGCCCCGGAACAACCTCAGCGAGACTTCGGTGTCTAGGCCATAATAGCCGCTGCCAGAAATATCGATGAGCCCTTACACTGAGGTTTACAATGGAAACTCTTTGTAGAAAAAAGAAAAAGAGAGCGTTTCTTCCTTGGATTGGTATCATCCTCTTGCCCTCTGGTTGCAGCTAGCTAAGCACCACTAGCCTTGTCCTGACTGCAGAAGTGGGCGGGGTGGAGGGGTCGGCGTTCTGCCCATTGTGCCTGGAGTGTGCAGCGTTTGTGGACCTGGGCCTTGGACTGTAGAGGCGCCGAGCTGGAGCCGAGTGGAAGTGAAGGAGATGGCGTCCCAGCCGCCGCCTCCCCCCAAACCCTGGGAGACCCGCCGAATTCCGGGGGCCGGGCCGGGCCCGGGACCCGGCCCCACTTTCCAGTGAGTGTGAGATTCTTCAGGCTGCGAGTTTTGTGGGGCCAGAGCTTGGGGACTTGACAGGAGGCGGTTGAGGCCGTTGGATGGTATTCCCTCCCCCGCTCAGCCAGCCCCCAACTTCGGGAAAGTCGAGGTGGGATACGGGTGCAGACAAGGTAAATTTCGTTGTTTGATTGCTGTTCCGGACCAAGCGACACTTGGCTGTGGCATTTTTCGGGGGAACTCCCGGGTGCCTGCCTCCCTGAGTCCCGGAGTCTGGAAGAAAGGGGACGGCTTCCCACTCCTCTGTTTGCGGAACACCTTGACAGAACTGGTTGAGCCTGCTTTAAGCTTTAGACTTTGCAGAATAGAGAGCGGCATTTGCCCAGCCCCCGGCTTCAATAGAGAGCAAAGTCTTGTAAAAGCTTTTAACAATCGCTAGAGAAGTTGGTGAAAGCCCAAAAGGTCATTTTTACGCAACTGGAAGCTAAACGTTTGCGCTTTACGGTTTTTTTTTTTTTTTCCCCCCAGCATAACTCAGTTAATGTTTCAGATCGAGATTTTGGAAAAGCAACTTAAAGCAGAAATTTGAGGTTTACGGCTGGGTAGCCTTTGTGCACAATTGTGTGTGTATTTTTTCTAGAGCCTATTTTTTGTTTTGTTTTGTTTTTATCAGTATCTGCAACTCACAAAAGGTTAAAGTTTACACAGAAGAATTTCAAGGTCTTGTGTGATTTGTATTGAATAGATCTGGACATCTTACTTCAGATAAAACTTTAATGTCAGTAGGATTTTCTAACATAAAAATCCCCAACATACTGAAATGTGTTTTTGTTGTGTTCTAAATTCTAGTAATTTTTTAATTTAAACAATGCTTGAACATTCACTAATTTTAAAACTGACAGATGCTTAACAAGTTGTTGTTGTTGTTGTTATGTGCCGTCGAGTCAGCCCTGACTCATAGCGATCCCTCCTTGGGTTTCCGAGGCAGTATCACTACGGAAGTAGGATTGCCCAACCTTCCTTCCGAGGAGTGGCTGGTGGGTTTGAACCGCCAGCCTTCTGGTGAGCAGGCAAGTGCCTTAGCCACTATGCTACCAAAGCTCCTTACTTAACAAGTAGTAAGCTTTAATTACGCTTTTATGCTGAGGTGACACTCTCTGCTACCTTTTTAGTGAGTGACTCAGACTTTTTTAAAAATTTGGACTGCTCTTTTGGAGAGTGGTTTTACCCTTGCATCTGTTAAAGTTGTGTGTAAACTTTTTTGGTTGCTTTAAAAATAGAGATCTGTAAGCAATAACGTTACAGTTGAGTGGATTTTGATTAATGGCGACCCCATGTGTTTCATAGTAGAATCGTATTCCATAAGGAGCTGTGGTGGCGTAGTGCTTAAGGTATTTGACTGCTAACGGGGAGGCTGGCGGTTCAAACACACCAGCACTCCTCGGAAGAAAGATTGGGCAATATACTCCGCCATAAATCGGAACCGACGCGATGGCAGTGAGTAGGATTTTCAATGGCTGAGTTTTCAAAAGTAGATTATACTGGAACCTCCAGCCTTTATGTTAACAACCTATAAAGGATAAGATAATTAACACTTGTTTATTCACCAGCCAGCTTTAAGAATATCAACATTTTGCCATATTTTCTCAAGTTTTTTTAAAAAATTAAAATTAGACAGTTAAATCCTCTCATTTTTTTCTTTCCCGTAGTAATTGCTGTCCCTATTTGGTGTTTATTGTACCCACTAATGATTTTACTCTTTAGTTCTTAGGTTTGTGTACACATTGTATGTTTATTATTGTTTGGTATGTTTCTAAACTAAGTACATCTACTCTTTACTTATCGACTATCTCATTATCTAACATTTCATATTTACGACAATAGTAAAAAAATCTGTCAAACTATTTTGGGGATTAATGACATATGTCTGGCAGTAACCAGTGCAATGTGAGAGTAATATTGGCTGTGATGTTTAAAGTTATGTGTCCACTTGGCTGTGCTGTGATTCTCAGTGGTTTGACAGTTATGTAATGATAAAATTTGGCAATTACGTAATGATGTAGTCATCCTCCACTTTGTGATCTGTTGTGGTCATCTTCCATTTTCACATAACACTGATTTTCACACGATGACCTGGTCTTTGGTCCCTAACCACATCAGTAAATGAGGAGTGAGTGTACCTTAAAACTGTATTATTTTGCATTTTGCAAAATGCTTTGTCCATTATATAGTATGTCTTTTGAGATTTATCCTGTTGATAGGTGTAGCTACGTTTCTGTTGATTTGATTCTGACTCATGGTGACCCCGTGCACGCAGAGTAGAGTTCATAGGGTTTTCAAGGCTGTGACCTTTCAGAAGCAGATCACCTGGCCTGTGCTTCTGGGTGGGTTCGAACAACCTCAGCTAGGAAGGGAACAATTAACTGTTTGTACCACCCAGGGATTCCTGAGTAGGAAATAGCTGTGTTGTTGTTATTGTTAGGTGCTGTTGAGTTAATTTTGGCTCAGATTCACCCATGTGACAGTAACTGCTCCAAAGGGTTTTATAGGCTATAATCTTTTTAGTTCATTGTAATTGTTGTAGATTATTATATAAAAATACATTGTCTCTTACAGTTTTTATTCTGTTGGTGACTATTAGATTATCAGTTTTTTGTTTTTAATATTAAAAACAGTGCTGCAGTGAACATCCTTTTGCCTTCTCAAAAGGTTTTCTAAGAGGTTAAAAACCAAGGCAGTTGCCATTGACTTGATTTTGATTAATGGTAACTCCATGTGTGTCAGAGTAGAACTGTGCTCTGTAGCATTTTCATTTGCTGTGATCTTTCAGAAATAGATCAACGGGCCTTTCTTCCACAGCATCTCTGGTTGGGTTTAAATAGTCAACAGTTGGTAGGTAGTCGAGTGCTCAACCCTTTTCACCACCCAGAGACTCTTCTAATGTGTTACTGGTACGGAATTGCGTAGTGGAAAGGTATGCTTATCTTCATGTACAGTACTGAGTATTGCCAAGTTGCTCTTCAAAGTGGTTGTATACTAATTAACATTTCAGCTAACAAAGTATTGTGTTTCTTCACATCCTCACCAACATTTGATAATGTTATTTTTTAGAACTGTATTTGCTGAAAATGATGTGACATGTTATTTCATCTTTAATTTGTACTTTCTTGATTAGTCCTAAGACTACAAACATGTTTTTGAGTATTTACTAGCCCTTTGAGTGTTTTCTATTGATAACTTTGCCCACTTTTTTTAATTGTCTTCATCTTTTTCAATTTGTAGGAGTGCTTTGTGGTTGATACTAATCCTTTTATTGCTACCTTTCAGACTGGGCCTCTCTCTCTCTCTTTTTTTTTTTTTTTTTTTAATTGTGATTTGGGTGAAAGTTTACAGAGCAAATTCACTTTCTATATAGCAGTTCACATACACTTTGTCTCATGACATTGACTACAATTTACCATAATGCAACCCCCATAGTTACCTCTTCCCTGTGTCCATCCCTCCATGAACTCCTGCTTCCTGAGCTGTCTCCTTGTGCATAAACAGCCCTTCTTTCTCCCATGATTGTTCTCTCCAAGGAGTGTATCTGTCTGGTGTAAATGTTCACCTCATATGCCTGTCTTTTGTTTGGCTGGAAGCCACAGGTATGGGTTCAATTCTAGACCTGAAGAGCAGCTAGGGGACATAGTCTCAGTGATTCCATCAGGCTCTATCAGACCAGCAAACTTGGTCTCCCCCTCCTTTTTTTCCCAAATAATTTTGAATTTTGTTCCACATTGTTCTCCCACCCTATCCAGGATCTCTTACATAGATCCCCCTCTGAGTAGTTGACAGTGGTAGCCGGGCATCATCTTGTTCTTCTGGTTCTCATAGTCATATAGGCTCAGACTGGGCCTGCCTTTTCACTGTTTGTATTTGTCTACGTTCATTTTTGTTGTACACAGGTTTTTATTTTTATATAGCCAAAATTGTCTTGTCTTATTGTTTGTGATTTTTTTGTGTTTTAAGAAATCCTTTCTATCTCAGATCAGAAAAATTCTTCTATTTCTTTTAAATGTTCTACCAATGTAGAGAATCTTAATTGAAAAAAAAATTAATAACTGATTGTCCCAGCAGCATTTATTGTGTAGTCTATTCCATAGTAATTTATAATGCTATCATATCAAGTTTTCCTAAGTGTATCATTCTGTATTGGGAATTCACTGACTTGTCCTATTGATCTATTTGTCTATTCTTAATGCTAGCATCACCATGTCTTAATTACAGAGCTTTATTATATACAACATACACACACACACACACACATACTGCTAAATTCAAGTCTTATATTTTAATATCTTTGCATATATATTTCTAGGTGAAATTGGCCTATAATTTTCTTTCTTTGTACTATTCTGCCTGGGTATCAAAGTTTTATAGCTACTGAATTTTTTCTATTGATTCCAGTTTTTATTCCTTAATAGGTATACAGTCTTCGCTTTAGTAGCCTTTCAGATTTATCTTAAGCCATCTGTTCTTGAATTCCTATTAGACATTCTATCAGGAAAAGTTTCTGCTACAAGAATATCTAATTTACTATGCTATGGATTATGTAAAGACATTTACTGCTTAGTTAACAACAGCTCTAGAGATCTACTGTCAAGGGACCTACATTTTTCCTTCTTTTTTTTTAAATCCTGTCAGCTTTTTAACAATTTTGGCAATCTCTGTCTTATTCTTGCTTCTTTGAGAATATTCTCTTGTTTTTTCCCCTCTTTGACTGCTTCTAAGGTTTTCTCTTTGTATTTGGTTTCAGCAGTTACACTTCATTGGGCCTCAGTGTGATTTTCTTTGTATGGGCAATTTACTTCCGTAGTGATACTGCCTCAGAAACCCAAGGAGGGGTCGAGTCGGTCCGACTTGATGGCACATAACAACAACAAGTGGAGTTCACAGAGATCCTAGACTCCAACTGGACATCCTTCATCAATTTCAGAAAAATCTCAACTTTTATATTTTCAAATATTGCCCTGTACCACTTTTTTCTTTACTCCTTTGACTCCACTTACATTTAGGCCCTATATTTTACTACGTACCTATAACTTACTCTTTTCTGTATGTATTTTTTTTTCTCATGTGTCATTCTGATATTTTATTCTGAACTCTCTTCTAGTTCATTGACATCTTCTGCTGTTTCTACTCTGGTATTAAACTAATTGTTGAGTTCCTAATTTCAGGATTTTTTTGTTTTTCAGTTTTAGAATTTCCATTTAGTCCTGCTTTATAGTTTCTAGGTGCTCTGGTGGCATAGTGCATAAGACATTTGACTGCTAACCAGAAGGCTGGTGGTTCAAACCCATCAGCCACTCCTCGGAAGGAAGGTCAGGCATTCTACTTCTGTAGTGATACTGCCTCGGAAATCCAAGGACGGGTCGCTATGAGTTGGATCCAACTCAGCAGCAATGGGTTTATAGTTTCTGTTTTCTGCTGAAAAAATCTCAATCTTGTCTTTTTTTCCTTGAATATATTAAGCATAATTGTTTTACGTTTCTGCCTAATAATTCCATTATCTGAATCCCCTATGTATATCTTTGTATTGCCTGGTTTTGCTCTTTTAAAAAAAAAAAAAATTGTAGCTTTGTCATCATTTTTGCTCTTTTTAATGAGAGCTGGACATTGCATATGGACAATTTGAGATGATTTGAGGTTTAAGGTGGTACCATTCTTTAGAGACTTTTAACAGGAACCTAGGGCCTCTAGCAATCTTAGGAGCTCTGGTGGTGTAGTGCCTAACGCATTTGACTGCTAACTAGAAGGATGGCGATTGAAACCCACCAGCCACTCCTCAGAAGGAAGACTGGGCAATCTACTTCCATAGTGATACTGCCTCAGAAACCCAAGAAGGGGTCACTATGAGTCAGACAGATTACTTCAATTCAACCAAGGATTGAGATGATTTGAAACTGAGGTTTGAGTTCCTTCTTGGGCTAATCTGTTTCCTGTTAACCTTTTCACTCCTGCTTCTAGGATATAGTCCTTTAAGATCCCAGTCTCAAATATGGGCATTTATGGTTGCTCTCTTCTTTGGAACTTCTGAACTCTAGTTTTTATGTCCTTAGCTCAGAAAGTCTACTGAAAGTGCTCCTCAGTGTCTGATCCTGTCAGTCATCTCCTCCAGAATTTTCATCAGCCCTTGAGAAACATTTCAAAATGTCAGGCTCTCTGGGTTTTCACTTTCTCCATAATTCCTCAGTGCCTTGTTCTCTGATACTTTTATTTCAGTATTTTTTATATTACTATAACTAGCTTCTTTTCTAGTTTCCAGTGGAAGAGTTAATCTGATTACCTAGACTGCCATTACCTGAAGTGTAGAATTCCTCATTCCCAAATTCTAACATCCTACTCTGTTTCTTCTTAACTCATAGTTATAAGATAGGTCATGTGGCAGTGGGCATCATGTCCAAGATTTCTAATTTTCTTCCATATTTACATGTTTTCATTTCACAAATGTTACTGCTTCATTTATCCTGTCAGCCATTTTATGCATACTTAGAATCTTTGTTGAACTGTTACGTAAAAATTGTTATCCCTGGAATAAATTTTCATTCTTATGGTTGATTTTTGTTTGCTTGTTTTTTTAGTATTTTAATATCTTCCATGTTTTTGGCATTTTTGATATGCCTGTTTTGAATAGGTGGGTTTTTTTTTTTTTTTGAGTAGGATTTTTCGAGTTCTGTTTTCTCTCCTTTCCTGCCCTCTACATTTCCCTCTCTGCCTTAGCAGGTTTCCTATTGCCTTTATTTGGTTTCTCTGCACCCCATTCCCTGAGTAAGAATCAGTATAAAAATGGTGGCTTAGAGTAAGCATCTGCTGGAGTTAGATTGAAGATATACCAGATCAAGTCACTGAGACAGTAGTTAATTTATTTCATTTCTTGGCCTTGAGGTTATAGCAGACTCTTCCCCCTATTCTTAGCTCTATAAATTCCAAAAAATCCTAAATTGTTCGTTGTCAGGAAATTTTATAATCTCTTTTTAGTAGCTAGAGGCCCAGCCCAACCCCCAAACCCACTGCCTTCAAGTTGGATCCAACTCATAGTGACCCCTCCTTGGGTTTCCGAGGTGGTATCACTAAGGAAGTAGATTGCCCAACCTTCCTTCCGAGGAGTGGCTGGTGGGTTTAAACTGCCAGCCTTCTGGTTAGCAGTCAAGTGCCTTAGGCACCATGCCACCAGAGCTCCCACCCAGCCCCCAGCATCAAACAATGTACTTGTTCACTTAAGTGGAGCACTTTAAGTTCTTGTTGTTTCCCAGAAACTTGAGTCCTAGCTGTCACCTCCTGCTTCCAGACCCAGAACTGACAGGCCCATAGCCTCAGCCCCCCTCACCATTTTACACTTCTGTTCAGTTTCTGTTCTGTGGTTGTGTATTTTTTTTATTATTATTATTAAATGTAGCCTTTTTGTTTTTCTATTATTGCTTCTACTTTGGGGCAAAGCTGCTTCATCTAAGCTTGAATGTACAGCACTACCTGCCAGTCCTCTGACCCTTTATAAAATTTTTTTTAATATTGGATTCAGTAAAAAACAAGTGACAGGTTTCTACTACTTTGTTAACAATATTAACATGCAAAGCTAAATTAAATCTTTAGCTTGGGTTAGAAAACTACCCTTTTGCAATTACATATCTAATGTGTGATGTAGGCAAGGATCATGAATGGGTGCTAAACTTTTGGAAGAGCTGTTGTTGGGGAATAGGACATTTGCATGTCACCAAAGTCACCCCATAGATTATATACTAATTACAAAAGAAAAACTATATAATCAAATTTAGCATCACAAATAAGAGGCAACCTGGCGTTATATGTCTCTTGGTATGATAAAATATGAAGTAAACAAAATCAGCCATGAACTGTTCTTGCCGAAAATGTTAACCTGATTCTGATCAAGCCTCTAGTTGTAATCTTCAGCATAACCGTAACTATAAGTAATACGTATACAAGTTAAACAACATTTTTGGGAAACACAAATCCAGAATATGGGACATCATACAGTAAACTAACTGGATTCTTCAAAAAACAAATCAAAGATTTTTTTTTTTTTTTTTATGGAATTGTTCTAGTTTTTAGAAGAGAATGAGGAGACAAAACAACCAATTGCAGTGTGTGAACCGTAATTAAATTTTTGTTCAGAAAAACAGCCATATATATCATATATATATATATGTATATATATATGATATATATAAATACACACTTGACTTTTACAACTCAATAATAAATAGGCAAGCCAATTTTAAAAAGGATCAGGGACACAGGGAAGAGGTAACTATGGGGAGGAAGTGGGAGGGGAGCTGTTGCATTGTGGTAAACTGTGGTCAATGTCATGAGACAAAGTATATGTGAAC
>NW_006921633.1:12160122-12199880 GCF_000298275.1 Orycteropus afer afer
GGGGCAGGAGTCCATGCAGGGATGGACACTGGGAAGAGGTAACTATGTGGGGGGAAGTGGGAGGGGAGCTGTTGCATTGTGGTAAACTGTGGTCAATGTCATGAGACAAAGTATATGTGAACTGCTGTATGGGAAGTGAATTTGCTCTGTAAACCTTCACCCAAATCACAATCAATCAGTCAATAAATAAATAATAAAATAGAAAAAGGATCAGGGATCTGAATAGACATTTCTACAAAGAAGATCAATAAGTGGCCAATATGCACATGAACAGATGCTCAATATCATTAACCATCAAAAAATGAAAATCAAAACCACAGTGAGATACCACTTCACATCCACTAAATTAAAAAAAAAAAAAAATCAAACTCACTGCCATTGAGTCGATTCCAACTCATAGCAACCCCTCCTTGGGTTTCTAAGGTGGTATCTGTATGGAAGTAGATTGCCCAGTCTTCCTTCTGAACTCTAGGTGGATGTAATCAAAAACTCAGAAAATAACAAGTGTTGCCCTGGATGTGGAGAAATTGGAACCCTCATACACTGCTAGTAGAAAAGTAAAAGGTGCAGCCACTTTGGCAAACAGTCTGGCCTGTGCCTTGGAGGAGTTTACTTTGTAGGAGAAGAGGCCAACAATATAAGCAAATATATGGTACGTTTTTATTGTTGTTGTTGTTAGGTGCCCTCGGGTCGTCTCCAGCTCATAGCAACCCTGTACACAGCTGAATGAAACCACATCGGTCCTGAGCCAGCTCCATGATTCTTGCTATACTTGAGCTCATCACCACTGCTACTGTGTCAATCCTTCTCATTGGGGGTCTTCCCCTCTTTTGTCAATTCTTCACGTTACCAAGTGTGCCATCCTTCTCCAGGGAATGGTCCCTTCTGACAATGTGACCAAAGTTGGTGAGATGAAGTCTGGCCATTCTTGCCTCCAAGGAGCATTCTGGCTGCACTTCCTCCAGGACAGACCTGTTAATTCTTTTATCAGTCCATGGTACTTTCAGCATTCTTCACCAGCACCACAGCTCAAAAGCATCAGTTTTTCTTCAGTCTTCCTTATTCATTGTCCAGCTCTCACATGCATATGAGGCAATTGAAAATACCAAAGCTTGTGTCAGGCACATCTTAGTCCTCAAGGAGACATCTTTGCTCTTTAGCGCTTGAAAGCGGTCCTTTGCAGCTGATTTGCCCAGTGTTCTATGTCGTCTGATGTCCTGACTGCTGCTTCCATTGGCATCAATTGTAGAACCAAGCAATGTGAAGTCTTTGACAATTTCAGTCTTTTCTCCATTTATTGTACTGCTGCTTATAGGTCCAGTTGTGAGGATTTTTCTTTTGTTACATTGAGATGTAATCCATACTGCAGACTGTAGTCTTCAATTTTCATCAGTAAGTACTTCAAGTCATCCTCACTTTCAGCAAACAAAGTTGTGTGGTCAGCATATCACAGATTGTTAATGATTCTTCCTCCAATCCTGATGCATGTTCTTCTTCATATAGTCCAGGTTCTTGGATTATTTGCTCAGCATACAGATTGAATAAGTATGGTGAAAGGATACAACCCTGACGCACTCTCTTCTTGATTTTAACCCACGCAGTGTCCCCTTGTTGTGTTCAAACAACAGCCCCCTGATTTCTGTACAGGTTCCTCATGAGTACAATTAAGTGTTCTGGAATTCCCATTCTTCTCAATGTTATCCACAATTTGTTATGATCTACACAATTGCATGATTTTGCATAGTAAGTAAAACACAAGTAAACATCTTTCTGGTATTCTTTGCTTTGAGCCAACATCCATCTGACATCAGCAATGATATCCCTCATTCCATGTCCTCTTCTGACTCCAGTTTGCATTTCTGGAAGCTCTCTGTCAATATACTGCTGCAACCGTTTTTGAATTATCTTCAGTAAGATTTTACTTGCATGTAATATATGATATTAATGATACTGTTCAATAATTTCCACATTCTGTGGGATCACCTTTCTTTGCAGTGAGTACAAATACAGATCTTTTCCAGTCATTTGGCCAGGTAGCTGTCTTCCAAATCTCTTGGCATAACCGAGTGAGTGCCTCCAGCGGGAGCATCCGTTTATTGAAACATCTCAGTGGGTATCCCGTCAATTCCTGGAGCCTTGTTCTTCCCCAGTTCCTTCAGTGCAGCTTCGACTTCTTCCTTCAATACCATTGGCTCTTGAACATATGCCACCTCCTGAAATAGATGAAGATCGACCAGTTCTTTTTGGTACAATGATTTTGTGTATTCCTTGCATCTTCTTTTGATGGTTCCTGCATCATTCAATATTTTGCCCATAGAATCTTTCAGTATTGCAACTCAAGGCTTAAAGTTTTTCCTCAGTTCTTTCAGCTTGAGAAATGCCAAGCATGTTCTTCCCTTTTGGTTTTCTAACTCCAGATCTTTGCACATTTCGTTATAGTTATTGGCTTTGTCTGCTTGAGCTGCTCTTTGGAATCTTCTGTTCAGCTCTTTTATCTTGTCATTTCTTCCATTTACTTTATTTATGTATTTATTTATTTATGAATGTTCTAAATATTTTTGTTTTATTTTATTTTAAGAGCTTATTTTACATTCAGTGTAATGCGTACATTTAGTTTTATTCCCTATTCCCCATGTCCAACCCTAACCCAGTCTCCTTCCCTCCCTACCTTGTAACCCTTCCCCTGTGCTCCTCATATTTATGCACTCCTGTTTGTCCTGCATTTCCTCAATTTGAATGTTGGTCCTCTGGTGTCCCATGGTCTTTTGCTCTAAGGAACGTATTACCGTAGTGTATGTGGGTGCATCATCCTGGGTTGAGTGGTCTGTGTATACATCTTATTAACTATTGGGCTGAGAGCCTGCCTGTGGGGGTGAGTTTATTACAAGTGCAGAATGTATTCCAGGGCCATAGTATTGGGAGTCTCACCAGATTTCATCTGACCAGTAATTCTGGTCATTATTGAGGTTTTGGATTTTGTTCCACGTTTTCCCTCCCACTCTATCCAGGATCTCCAGATTTGATCCTTTCCTGAGTGTTTGGCATTGGTAGCTGGGCACCATCTAGTTCTTCTGGTCTCAAGGGCCATCATGACCTAGGGCTGATTGCTTCTAAATGCCCTTTTTTTTTGCGTTCTTCTTCACTTCTGATGCTAGGAGACTGTTAGCTGCATCTTAGATGGTCGCTTGAAAGCTTTTAAGACCCCAGTCGCTACTCACCAATGTAGGATGTGGAGCAACGCTTCTATATATTTTGTTGTGCCAATTGAGTCTGGTGTCCCCCAGTACTATGGTCCTGAGGCAGTAGATCTATTGGATCTCTCTTCCATAGTGTCTGGTTGTCTGTGAGGGATTACTCTGTGTTTGTCTTCTATTGTTTCTGTTAGGACTGCAGGTATTTTATATCACTGGTGTCTGTGTAAGATTAGCCTCAGCTGAATCTATCCTTGGTCTAGAGTATACTTCTGTTCAGTGACCCCCATCTGATCATCTCAGGTGTTTATGTGTTTATCTGTATAGCATAGTGTTTGGTGTTAATGGCAATGCGGTATTGTGGACACATTGGTTGGTATTAGAAACTGTCATCTGTCTCTTGTGTGCACAATTCGGTGTCCTCCCATTTCCTAATGTTAAGTGGTCATATATCCTTCTCGTATATCCCTCTCCCTACCCATGTCAGCGTGTAGGCCCCAACTAGCCTGAAATTAATCCCTCCCCTTCCCGATAACCTATAGGTGAGTTCCTTTTCCCAAGCAAACTCTTCTCTGTCTTTTTACAGTAATGGGCCCATACAGTACTTGTCCTTCTGTGATTGACTTATTTCACTCAGCATAATGTCCTCCAGGTTCATCCACGTTGTGAGATGATTTGTGTATCCCTCATCGTTCTTTAATGTGGCATAGTATTCCATTGTGTGAATATACCATAATTTGGTTATCCACTCATCCACTGATGGGCATTTAGGTTGTTTCCATCTCTTTACTATCTTCCATTTACTTTAGCTACTCTTCACTCAAAAACAAGTTTCAGAGTCTCTTCTGATACCCATTTTGGTCTTTTCTTTCTGACATTTTTAATGACCTCTTGCTTTCTTCATGGATGATGCTCTTGATGTCATCCCACAATTCTTCTGGTTTTCGGACATTGGTGTTCAGTGCATCAAATCTATTCTTTAGATGGTCTCTAAATTCAGGAGGGATCTGTTCAAGGCCATGTTTTGGCTCTTGTGGACTTGTTTTAATTGTCTTCAACTTCAAGTTGAACTTGCATATTAGCAGTCGATGGCCTGGTTTTGGCTGAAGATATTGAGCTTTTCCATTGCCTCTTTCCACACATGTAGCCACACTGATTCCTGTGTACTCCATCTGGTGAAGTCCACGTGTATAGCCGCCGTTTGTGTTGTTGAAAAAAAGTATTTGCAATGAATAAGTCATTGGTCTTGCAAAATTCTACCATGTGATCTCCAGCATTATTTCTGTCACCAAGGCCAAATTTTCCAAGTACTGGAGATTATTCTTTGTTTCCAACTTTTGCATTCCAGTCACTGGTGATAACACATCTTGAGTGCATGGTTGGTCAATTTCAGAGTGCAGAAGTTGATAAAAATCTTCAATTTCCTCATCTTTGGCTTTGGTGGTTGGTGCGTGAATTTGAGTAATAGTCATATTAACTGGTCTTCCTTGTAGACATACAGATATTATCCTATCACTGGCAGCATTGTACTTCAGGACAGATCTTGAAACATCCTTTGTGATGATGAACACCACACCATTCCTCTTCAATTTGTCATTTCCAGCATAGTAGATCATATGGTTGCCTGATTCAAAATGCCCAAAACTGGTCTATTTCAGCTCAGTAATGCCTAAGGTATCAATCTTTATGCATTCCATTTCATTTTTGACAATTTCCAATTTTCCTAGATTCATACTTCATGCATTCCATGTTCCTATGAATAATGGATATTTGCAGCTATTTCTCAATTTGAGTCATGCCATGTGGGCACATGAAGGTCCTGAAAGACTTGCTTTATCCATATCATTAAGGTTGGTTCTACTCTGATGATGCAGCTCTTTCCCAGTCCTATTTTGAGTGTCTTCCGACCCAAGGAGCTCTTCTTCCTGCATTGTGTCATATAATGTTCCCAAGCTATTCATGAAGTTGCCCAGTAATGTATCAGGCAGTGTTTCTCTGCTATTCATAAGGTTTTCTCTGACCAATTTTTTGAGAAGTGGATGGCCTCTTCCTTCTTCCTTGTCTGTCTCAGTCTATGAGCTGCATTGAAACCTGTGTACCATGTGCAACCCTGCTGGCATTTGAAATACCGGTGATACAGCCTCAAGCCTCACAGCAACATGCAAGCCCTATAGGATGACAAACTGACAGACAAGTTTTTCTCCCTTAGCTGTTGGAAACCTCTCTGCCCTCCCCTTACCTAATTTCTACCTGGATCCTGCCACTCTTGTGGTCCTCAGCTGCTCCACTCCCTCCCTTTCCTGGCTCTAGGGGACTGGGGTCTAGCCCTGCCTTCCACCCCTTACCTGGATCCTGCCTCTCTTGTATATGGTACTGTACAGTAGAAGTATGTAAAAATAGTTGTGGGAAGGACTTACAATGATGGTAGAATAGTTCAACTGCCATTTTCTTTGTAGCAAAACTATTTCTATAATGAAAGAATGTGTTTATCTACATTATGGTTCAAGTTCCTTGTTGCACATTGGTACTGGTAACAGCAGTGACCTACAGGACAGTTGAGAAGAAAATGTCTACAATGAAGCATAAAGAAATGAAAAGATGGAAAATACACAAGAGAAAGGGAATGATTTAGAGGGTGAATGAAGCAAGGTATAATTTACAAATAGAAAAGATGAATAGTCCTAATACTAACTGTATAAACAGTGCTTCTCAAATTAACCATGGTGAGTAACTAATACAGTAAAAATATCATAGTAGTACCAGATTACTTAAGCACATAATTAATTTCTCATTACAAACTGGTACAAGTGGTTCACAGACAAGTACTGGTCCATAGACCACACTTTGAGTAGAATGGTACTACAGAAATTGAATTCATAATTAAAAGCCTTCCAACTGAGAGGACCCCATATGGCTTCACTGGTGATTTTTACCAGACTTTCAAGGAAGAAATGATTGTACAAACTTTTTCAGAAAATAGAAAAAGAGGAAGCACTCACTCCCTGACTCTTTTTAAGAGGCCACTATAACCTTGATAACCAAATTTGACAAAAGCAAATTATAGGACCTTCTAACTCATGACTATAGATGCTAATAATCTGTAGCAAAATACTGGCAAACTAAATCCTGTAGTGTATCGTGGTCACTTAGTTTTATTGTAAGAATACAAGGAGGCTTTAACATTTGAAAATTAATTCACCATTTATATAGTCATCTTTATAGATACTGAGAAATAATTTGATACAAGTTCAGTGTTCATTAATGATAAAAACTCTTAGCAAATTATAAGTAGAAAAGAAACCTCTAAATATACATCAAATCTACAGCAAACAAACATAATGATGGTAATGTGTTGAAAACTTCCCCTTTGAAATGGGGAATGAGACAAGGATGCCTGCTATCACCACTTCTGTTCATGATTGTACTGCAGATCTTAGGCAGTGCAATAAAGGCAATCCCTAACTGAGACTAAGTTCCATTCCAACATAATCATAGTTGGTTGTGATGTAAGTAAAATGCCTCTTTTTGTTTTGTTTTGTTTTCATAGCCTGCTATATGGCAATGTTGAACAGTAAATCATAATCATCTGCCAGTAAAGATGTGAAAATGATAACATCAGTATGTTACGTGCTGCAACAGTGTGTGTAGTTACAGTGCAGTGGATTGTTTGATACGGCCCTTCTAGCCATTGTCCTCCATTTTGTGATGTATTGTAAATCCTAGTCTCTGGACCAATAAACAGCATCATGATAAATGGAAAAGATTGAAGTTGTCAAAGATTTCATATTACTTTGTTCCACAACACCAGTGGAAGCAGCAATCAAGAAATCAGATGACATATTGCACTGGGCAAATCTGTTCCAAAAGACCTCTTTAAAATGCTGAAAAGCAAATATGTCTCTTGGAAGACTAAGGTGCTCCTAATCTAAGCCATGCTCTGGTAGCATAGTGGCTAAGGCACTTGACTGCTAACCAGAAGGCTGGCGTTCAAACCCACCAGCCACTCCTCAGAAGGAAGGTTGGGCAATCTTACTTTCGTAGTGATACTGCCTCGGAAACCCAAGGAGGGGTCGCTATGAGTCGGGGCTGACTCGACGGCAAACAACAACAACAATCTAAGCCATGGTATTTTAAAAGCCTCATATGCATATGAAAGCTGAATAGTGAATAAGGAAGACTGAAGAAGAGTTGATACTTTTGAGGTGTGGTGTTGGCGAAGAATAATGAAAGTATCATGGACTGCCAAAAGAACTAACAAATCTGTTCTGGAAGAAGTGCAGCTGGAATGCCCCTTGGAAGCAAGAATGGCCAGACTCTGTGTCACATACTTTGGTCATGTCAGAAGGGACCATTCCCTGGAGAAAGATATCAAGCTTGGTCAAGTGGAGGGTCAGCAAAAAAAAGATCCTCAATGAGATGGATTGAGACAGTGGCTGTGACGATGGGCTCGGGTATAGCAAGGATTGTGAGGCTGGCACAGGACCAGGCAGTGTTTCTGTTTTAAATAGGATTGCCACCAGCCAGAGCCAACTTGACTCGACTAAACTTGACACCTAAAAACAACAATCTTTATGCTGGTTTAGGGTGGGATGTATCTTGAGTCCTGCCTTGCTGGAGGGTGTGACTCAAGTCACCACCCTTAGTTGCCATGAGGAGATTATTCATATATATATGTATATATGTGTGTATATATATATATATATATATATATATATGTATATATATATATATATATATATATATATATATATATACACACACACACATATATATATAATGAATTTCCTGGGAAAGTTTGCTCTCTTGCTCTGGTCTTGCATTTGGTTCATCCTCATCGCACCCCTGGACTTGAGACAGCAGCTGATTTGAGCCATTTCCTTGGCAGTTAGTGAGTTCTGTGAGATGTTACAGCGAAATGCAGAACCCTAAGGCAGGAGGAAGAGTACTGAGTTGAGAAGGAGAAGTTAATGTTAGAGATGATGGAGTGGTACAGCAGTTTGAAAAAGTTGGGCATTTGGGACATCTTTAACCTCCACCTCATAGGGACCAGATATTTAAAAATCTTTAAAAGACTTAAATGAACATGTGCTGTATTCATGGATTTGAAACTCTCAATATTATAAAGATTTCCATTCTCCTTAAATTAATCTATAGATTCAATGTAATCCCAAACAGAATCTCAACAGAGTTTTGGTTTTTTGGTGAATGAAGGAAGCTAAGAACTTAAAACTCTAATCAATGTGGGAAGGCTTGCTTTATTGGCTATTAAGACCTATTGTAAAACTAAGGTAATTAAGATAAACTGTTATTTGGATGCAAGGATGGACAGATAGCTAGTTGCCACTAGCCCTAATAAAATGACCAAGCATCTTAAAAAGATATCACTGACTAAAGATAATAATAATGCCAGCATAAGTGAACAAGAAAAATGATAGAGTTCAGTCACCTATTTTATTTTATTGTTCATTTTGTCTTACCACTTGAGATTTTGAACCTCTGGAGATTAAAACTATTCCTTACTCAAAACATCTTCAATAGAATCTGTCATAGCACTAGGCATGTAGGAGGTGTTTAGTAGTTCATTTGAATTGAATTTACTGTGTGGTTAAGTTACTAGTTTGAATCTTTTTTGGTTTTAGATCTGCTGATTTGGGTTCTACTTTACTGACAAGACCTGGACAGCCAACACTTACCAGAGTGCCTCCACCTATTCTTCCAAGGCCATCACAGCAGACAGGAAGCAGCAGTGTGAACACTTTCAGACCTGCTTACAGTTCATTTTCTTCTGCATATGGTACCTATGGAAATTCGTTTTATGGAAGCTATAGCCCTTATAGTTATGGATATAATGGGTTGGGCTATAACCGCTTCCGGATAGATGATCTTCCACCCAGTAGATTTGTTCAGCAAGCTGAGGAAAGCAGCAGAGGTGCATTTCAGTCCATTGAGAGTATTGTGCATGCATTTGCCTCTGTCAGTATGATGATGGATGCAACCTTTTCAGCTGTCTATAACAGTTTCAGGGCTGTATTGGATGTAGCAAATCACTTTTCCCGATTAAAAGTACATTTCACAAAGGTATTTTCAGCTTTTGCATTAGTTAGGACTATAAGATATCTTTACAGACGGTTACAATGGATGATAGGTTTAAGAAGAGGCTCTGAGAACGAGGACCTGTGGGCAGAAAGTGAAGGAACTGTGGCTTGCCTTGGTGCCGAGGACAGAGCAGCTAACTCAGCAAAATCCTGGCCAATATTCTTGTTTTTTGCTGTTATCCTTGGTGGTCCTTACCTCATCTGGAAACTGCTATCTACCCACAATGATGAAATAACAGGTAAGAGTAAGCAAATGGGTTGGAAACCATATTGCATTCTCACGTTTCAAGAATAGATTTGTTAAATTAGCATTCTTTATATTCATTTTTATTTAATATTTTTATCCAATTATATTTTCAGTTAAGAATTTCAAAACTGAAAGAGAAATATATATCAAAAACAGTCTGATGTATTCATTGTTCAAAGTATACATTACCTAACTTCTTCTTACTAGGTACTGAACTTGGTGTTATGAAGAATACAAAGATGTATAGGGCATAATCCCTACATTTCTAAAACTTTTGGAAGGTAACACACTTATGCAGGTAACTGTAATGAGGCAGAAAGGGTGTAAGAAATGACAGTTTATGAGAGAAGTAAGGTTTATTGAGCATTTATTTTATGCAAGACACTGTGCTAGATATTTTGTATCTTTTATCCCTTTAATTCTTACAACTCTGAAAGATAGGAATTATCCACATTTTATAAGTGAAAAAGCTCAGGTTCAGAGAAATCACTTGCCCAAGGTCACACACATAATAAGGCAGAACCAGAAAAAAAGCAGGCTTGTTTGACTCTTAACCTTTTGATGAAAACAATTGCTCAAAAGACCTGAAGACATTGGGAATAGCACCACTAATCAATGTAAAACAAAGCAAATTATTTCAGGTGACTTTCCTTGTCTCATAATTACCCAACATATATTATTGATGCTGCTCAGTTGTTGTCTCTTTGAGGAGTGTGATGAATTTGAAGTGACTGAAGAATTAGCCTCTATCAGTAGTTTGTGTAAAACAACTATAGTCAAGAATATTTTCGTAGAGGTTGGAAAAACACTAATTCATTAAAGCCTGAAATAGAATAAGCTCAAATGTGTTATAAATGGTGGTAAAAATACATGTAGAACAGAATAAGGATTAGTTGGACAAAATTTACAGAGCTCATGAAAATGTAAAGTGTTTAATGTTTACAGTTATTCACTGTATTAGTCATCAGCAGGTCCTTTGCAAAAAATATTTGAATTATTTGAGTCTGTCATGTGTTATTGAACCAGTAGGGTCAAAGGTAGACATAACCGTTGCCAATTCTACGAATGTAGAACCTGAGTATCGTGACTTGCATTACCACACAGCAGTTTGGTGGCTTAGTAGTGGGTAAGTTTGAAATTTTTCTGAATGGGAAGAACCACTCTCAACTGCTGTTATTAAACACTCAATGGCTTTGGAAATCAGCTTTTGCTGATTTGCATTATACACTTCCTAAGTTGTTAAAAGTTAAAACAAGAAGTTAGATCTTTATTTCCATACAAATTTGCAGCAGATAAATTTTCCAAGATCAAACTATAATACAACAGTTTTTTGTTTTTTTAACCTTAACCTCCATGCAGGTACAAAGGAAATTTCCATCTTTCAAAATCCATTTAACTGTGCCATGGAGGAGCTTCCACTTAATCTTCCATTGAAAGTGATTATAATGTAATGACATAGTAAAAAGCAATTATCAAGAGAAGAATTTTTAAAAATTCTATAAACACTTTCTAATTTGATTACGCTCAATTAAAACCATATGCTATGGATTGATATCAGTATTTGTCAGTACCTATCTGTGTGAAAAGACATTTTTAAAGATGAAATAACTGAAATCTCATTACAAATCAGCATTGATAGATGAACATTCACAGTCAGTTTTGATGATGAGAAACACTACCTTTGAACCCCTAAAAAAAGATTCCATTGTTTTTAGTAGTGGGACCTGTGTTATAAAAAATGAACTCAATTGTTACTGTATTTTGAATTTGGCCAATAAAAATTTTGTGAAAATTATTTTTCTCTCTTGTTATATAAGTAACTGCACAATATCCTCTGTTTGCCTCTCAGCCCACAAAGTCTATAATATTTACTATTTACCCTTTATAGAAAAAGTTTGTCTAGCGCTGACTTGTAAGGAAGTTGGAATTTGGAGCTGGAAGAGAAGGAAAAAGTTCACATTAGATGTCCTGGTGAATGTATTGTTGATTTTACATAGTGTTAATTGAAAACCCTGTTGAGCACAGTTCCACTCTGACACACATTGGGTTGCCATGAGTCGAAATCTATTTAACAGCAATTGGTTTGGTTTTGAATTACAGAATTTACTTTTTCAGGGGAACTTTTCTCTTGGCAGATAAAATTCATGCAGCTTACAAATCATGGCCGGTGAAATACCTGCATTTTCTTTTTATAAATTTTAGTAATTTAATCTAATTCTTAATTTGGCTTCTAGAGAGCACCAACTGGGCAAGTGGTGAAGATGATCATGTAGTTGCTAGAGCAGAATATGATTTTGCTGCTGTATCTGAGGAAGAAATTTCTTTCCGTGCTGGTGATATGCTCAACTTGGCTCTCAAAGGTAATAAACCATGAATAAATTGGGATTATTTGTGTTTAGTATTTAATATTTGTAAATGTTTGTATTGCTAATTGCAATAAAGGATCTTGGTCATTATTAGTTAACTCTGAGGTAGTTACTAGGATTTTTCTTTTGTGACAGTTTAAACCTTCCAAATCTGAGGAAAGTAGAGGAAGAATGTCCCAATAGGGTTGTTCCAATAATAGGGAAACTTTTTGTTTATTTAGTGTCTCTTCTAAAGGAATTCAGAACACTTGAATTCCAACTCTAATAATCCACACACAAAAGCATAAAGTAAGTATTATGGCAAATGTAAAAAACTCAAAGAGATCATCTCACATTATCCAAGAATCCCCATTTGGACTTGGTATTGCTTTACTTGAATAGTGTTTAATTCAGAAACTTTATTGAATTTTAGGAATTATTATCCTAAAATAATAAATAATTTCAGCAAGTAATTTATGCACATCTCAGGTTATTTTTTTTCCCTAGACTGCTACATATTATATTTGCGTTTTTCTTCTAGTGAAAAAGCAATTGACTGTTTTAGATTTCAGAAGAATTATTTTAAGATTTATTATTAGAAATAGGAATAACACAGATAATTAGTTTCAATTAATCTAAATAAAAAAGGCAGTCAAGTATGATCTCTTAATTACATTATATTTCAGAGAAATTTTATATCTCATATTATTCTTCAAGTAATAGCGCCTCTTAACACTTTGGCTTAAGCTTCTTTGCTTACTCAAGTAAAGTTTATATTTTAGCATTTAGAGCAAAATCAGTCACAGGCATGATTAAGTGTTTAATTTTTTCCTTTATTATGGAGTATTAAAGAAAAATCTTGCCTAAATTGTAATGTTGAAATAAAACTCTAAACAGATTAAACAGTTTTTAAAGACATGGAGAAATATGTCAGAAAGTGCCATAATAGAAAATTGAATATGTTAAATATCTTCCCTACTTTAAGCTTAGGTCATTGCCTTAAACTTTTTGTCATGTAGCTGGAAATAACAAAAGCTTGCTCATCTTGGATTAAAATTAGTGTTCACTGTCTTCAGGATTCTTTGTCACAGTCACATCATTTGTCACAATCACATTATATCACATGCATTTTGTATTTTGGTCAAAAGTATGTAAAGAAAGCTAGCTGCATAAAGGTATATATTTATTTTCTATAGTTATCCCTAACTTACATATTCAGAAGGTATGAGATATTCAATCCTTACATTTAAGTTTAAAATACGAAAGACAGTCATAGATGACCCTTGAAAACATACTGAGTGAAATATATCAGTCATGAAAGGACAAACACTATATGATCTCATTTACATAAAATAAGCAAATATATAGAAACTAAAAATTATTAATGGTTACTAAAGGTGAGAGAGAGGGGAAAAAAAAACCCAAACTCACTGCTGTTGAGTTAAAAAAGGAAGTTTTATTTGGGGGCATTGAGTTTATGTTAATGATGGTAGAATATTTTTGGAAAAGGATAGCAAGCCATAATGGTACAGCATGAAAATTATAATCAGTGTCATTGAATTGTCAATGTGAAAGTCGTTGTATTGGCTAATATTATGGTGTATATATATTTTCACCACGATTAAAAAAAAAAAAGAGATAAATGTTAGTTTTTAACTTTTGAGGAATGAATCTCCCCACTCTATAAATGGACCAACTGATATAAAATATGTTCTCCAAGGTAGAAAAACAATTAAGTTTAAAATAAAAAAAAAGTTTCTTCCCATGGCCTCCATATCCCTACACAATGTGGACTTATTTTACTTAACCCTATCTACATGTTCACTTTATAATAAAAAAAAATATATATATATATATAAGACTAGCCCCTCAAACTGTTAAGCCTACTCAGCATTTGACTTTGAATATAAATGTATATATTTTGTGTAAATATATGGATTTTATTTGATATGATATATAATATTAATATTTTACTGTCTGTATTCCTCCAAGGTCTGTTATAATTACTAAACTATCTTTTCTTTCATCAGAACAACAACCTAAAGTGCGTGGTTGGCTTCTGGCTAGTCTTGATGGTCAAACAACAGGACTTATACCTGCTAATTATGTCAAAATTCTCGGTAAAAGAAGGGGTAGAAAAACAGTGGAATCAAATAAAATCTCCAAGCAACAACAGTCTTTTATAAACACAACACTACTTAAAGGAGCTACGGCTGCTGATTCTTTGGATGAACAAGAAGCTGCCTTTGAATCTGTTTTTGTTGAAACTAATAAAGTTCCAACTGCACCTGATTCCACTGGGAAAAGCGGAGATAAACAAGATCTTTGATACCATTCATATTTGCCTGCAGTTGAACTATAGAGTAATTTTTAAAATTATTTCTTACAAAGAAATTAATCTACAATCTGATGCAAACATTTGTTTTAGTGAGTATTCCAGGTGTTTTGCTGCTAGAAATTATTAAAGTTGTACACTAGTCATTGGTCTAGTGACCTGGTTGCATTTTGCAAATTATTGGACCATGAGAATGTTTGCTTCACCTAGATTTTAAGGTTATGGAGATTGCTGTCACTTTCATCCTACTTAAAGCCCTAGGTTTATTGAAAGAGATTGATGAACTATAGAATACACAGTTTGCTGCAGTAGGGATCGTTTTAAAAGTGCTAAATTAACTGATTGAGAATCCTCAGAAATTGAGTGATAGCATATAAATATGAGAACCAGGCAAATGCTTTTTTTTTTTTTAAAACATCCTTAAGTAAACTGAATAATAAAAAATTTTCTCATCTGTATTACATCCCAGTATTTGGTTTCCTTTAGGCAGTAATATGTTTTTACACACAAACTATACTATTATTATTTTTTTGTTTAAGTTATCTTGAAAAGGTCACTAGAAGCATTGTGAAAGAGATGGTTCTAGAGATTACTATTAAGAGTATGTAGCCCTAATAATGGTTTTTTTCCCTGCTAGTAGAAAGGCTGAAATGTGTCTTTTCTTACAGATTGTTTCTATTTCTTCTTCTTCTAAGGATCCTTCTAAGGATGTAACTTTTTATTCCTTTACAATATGACTAGTAAGGATATCACTTTTTATTCCTTTACAATATGACTAGTTTTCATCCTGAATCAAAGCAGAATATATAAAAGGTCTCTCTTCTTTTCCTTCAAACAAGACTCAAGTTTTGAGTCTGCACTTAATGATTTAATCAGTTATAGCACTAATGATTTTTAATCTTTGCATACTGTCTCTGCTTCTACCTTAGTGTAACTACTTTTTAAAATTCCAAACTTAGACTGTTCTTTGAATGTTGAAAATTGTGTCATGTGGACACACATTGTTTTTAGGTTTAGTTTTTACTACTGAGACTAATAAACAAAATGCTTAATTGCCATTTAGCATACAGTAATGCTATTTGACTTGTTTTTTGCTTATTAATATTTTAAATGTAGGTAAATTTCAATACACTGGAGAAACCATTGTTGTCAAGTTGAGTCTGGTTCATAGTGACCCTATAGGACAGAGTAGAATTGCCCCATAGAGTTTTCAAGGCTGTAGTGGCTGCAACAGTGACTCAACATAGCAACATTTGTGATGGTGACGCACAATGAGGCAGTTTCGCTTTGTAGCTATGTGTAGAGCCAACTCAATGGCACCTAATAATAATAATAATAATAATAATCTTTATAGAAGGGGCTCTGGTGGCACAGTGGTTAAGCACTTGGCTGCTAACCAAAAGGTTGACAATTTGAACCTACCAGCTGCTACACAGAAGAAAATTGTAACAGTCTGTTTCCATAAAGATTACAGCCTTGAAAACCCGATGGGGCAGTTCTTCTCTGTCCAATAGGGTCTCTATGAGTTGAAATTGACTAGATGGCCATGGGTTTTGGTTTTGGGAATCTTTACAGAAGCAGATAACCACATCTTTCTCCAGGGAATGGCTGGTGGGTTCAAATTGCCAAACCACCAGAGCTCTTTATACACTGGCTATTTCCCCAGGAAATTGGAAAATCTTTATACTTGGTGTGATCATACTACAGAATAGTACATATGCTCAGGATTACAGGTGTATAAGAGTACATTTGCAGATAACATTGAAAACTTTGAATTATATGATGAAGATTGTGATTTCATGTATTTATCTTTATGTTCACCAAATAAGTAATTCAAGAACAGGTCAGGCTAAGACAAAAAGGAACAAAATACATACCCAGCATAGAAGAAATTTACTAGAGAGTTCTAGGGAAATCTTTTTTTGAAATGACATTAAAATGAGTAATATATTTAAAATACTGATCTTGGCCCTACACAGAAGAAAGAAATAATTATAAGATGACAAAATTTATTTAATTTAGGCTTATTTTTCTGACACTCAGGTATTATATAGCCTTCACGTGGAAGAGGTAAAGTATATTATTTTCCATTTGTGTTCTGCAATTAGAGGTTTTACTTTGATTTGTTAGAGAATAATTTATCAGAATTTTGTTCTTTAAACAAATTTTTTATTATTAATTTTGGTGTTGTGTCATCTAAACTGAATGTTAGAAGTGAAATGTTGACTTGGCCCTATTTAGGTTAGAAAAGATCAGTCATTAGGATAGAATTTGTGAGTGCTAATTATGAATGTATAGAGAGAAGAGAAGGAGCTCTGGTGGCACAGTACCGAAGGTATTTGACTGCTAACCAAAAGGTTGGCAGTTCAACCTACTAGCTGCTCTGTGGAAGGAAGATGGGGCAATCTGATTCTGTAAAGATTTACAGCCTTGCAAACCCAAATGGGACACTAGAGTCAAAATGAACTCATTAGCAGTGAATTTGGTTTTGGTTTGAAAGAGAAGAGTATAGCACAGAATGAATTACAATACTTAAGAGTGTTGAAGTATATTAAATTGCAGTATACATCATCAGACTACTACTAACTGTGTCCAAATACCCCTTTTTTATTAAAATTCCATAAAAAGAATTTAGGACTAGCATAAGCAGAGCAATTTTGTAACCATTTCTTATCATAACAGTTTTAGTATATATTTTTTTAATGGGATGAAATGTAATGTTCAATGCTCCAATACTGTCATTTTCAGGAACTCACTTAAAGAGTGCTACTTTACCGAAAGACTAACTGAAACTAAAATACTCAATTAAAATAACAAATCATAAATTACAATAAAAACCCTTCATTTTCTTAGTCCTTCTGATTGTATTTATTAGTTCACAAAAGAAAAGGTAAGCAAGCTATAAATTTATATGTTTCAGCATTTTATTTAGGTACTTGATTTAGTCTATCAATGTGTCATAATTATATGTTTACTGAATACAGTATGCTTTCATTACTGGAAAAAGGAACAAATTGAATGCAGTTGAAATTTATTTTTAATAGATTGTCGAGTAACCTTTACAGGACAAATAAAAATATATTAAAGTTTATTGACTTTTTTAAGTTAAATTGTTAATATTTTACAGGATTGGAATTAATACAAGTCTCTTGTTTTTCTTCATATCATTATGTATATTTACTACAAACCAATGTGCCAGTTTCATTTCTTTATGATTTAAAGAAACAGATTTACACTTATATATAAATTACCTAAGAGGGGAATGAAATAAAAGTAAAACCTCAAATCTAGTTTTGGTAAGACCTAGATTCTAGTCCAGACATCACCACCTACTATACAATTTCAATTCTGTTATTTATTGTTAGTGTCCTAATTGGTAACATAGAAGATAACTGCTTTAGATCGGCCTCACATGAGAGGGTTTTTTGGAAGATATAAAGCATAACCAAAAGTAAGATGTTATGGCAGTTATATGTTTTATAATTTTTTCCACATGTACTTAAATGTACATCCTGTGAAAATCACAAAGTACATCAGTTTAGAATTTCAGATTCATGTATTTAATTAAAAATTAGAATTAGTCCAGTTGTACTTATAATTTTACCCAAAATGTAATTTCAAGTTATTTTTGCTAAGTATCAGAACAGCCTAATTTAGAGAAAAACAGTAGAATGTTTGTGTAAGACAAGAAAACAAAAATATGAATGCCTTGAAATGTTATTTTGTATTGTATAGTTTTTTTAATGAGCTTACCTTATTTGGAAGAATGAACTGTTTCTTTTAAGGTCAACCAACTCATGAATCCTCTGAGGTACTTACTATATTATGCAACATAAATAGTTTTTCACATTTTGAAAAATAATGTTCAAGTGTCTAACTTAAGTCTTAACAATCTGCTCATGTAAAAAATGTTTTTTTTTTCTTAAAGACTTCAGGTGCTCAAAATTAAGTCAGTCATTGATCATACTATACTCTTCATTAATAGTACCAATATCATTGATCCAAAGAGGCTACCCTTTTGTCCTGTCTCATTTTAGCATAAGAATTTCTCTTGATCTTCTGCCATGATTTCATTCCTGTATTTAATGTTTGTCATCTAATACTAAGCCCTCTTCTGTATTTTGGATATATTTTCTTGAAATATATATAAATTTATGTAAGTTTTAAAATGTTACATAAATGATATTTTTGTATAATCTCATTCTGCTTCTAACTTCCATAAAATAATAGGTTGTCAAGACCTGTTCCTGTTACTTTGTATAACATTTATAACATGTTACTTGTATAACATGCTTCTGACTGGTGCATATCACTCCATTGTGTTCACATATGTATCTTTTTCTCTAGTCACAGGTACTTAGGTTGTTCTCCACTGTTTCCACTTCTACAAATTTATACCTGTCTTCTTATGAATCTGTTCTATAGTTGCTATGATATATGTGCCCTAAAGTAGAATGACTAAATTGTAGGGTATTTGTATATTTAATTTCTTCTGGATTGTTCTCAGGAATGATAATGCCAGTTTACACTTCCACCATCAAGTCATCAGGGTTGCATTTTCTTTACATCTTCAGCAGCACTCGATATTTTCTCATTTTTATATGAAATTGTGTTTTGTCTTGATTTGCATTATCTGACTAATGAGGTTAATTTGCCTATTTTTTTGTTGAGGCTTTCTTACTGATTACAGTACAAGAAATTTTTTATATATTATTCCTTTGTCAGGTTCAGATATTGGAAATATTTTAATCTTGTTATATGTTAATTCTTACCTTTGGTGTCCTTCATGGAATAGAAATCTTTTAATTATCCCCCTAATTTTTATACTTTTTCAGGTCTTGTTCTTCTGTTATGTTTTGCCATTTACATTTAGGTCTTTAATTGAAATTAATTTTGGGATACTGAATGAAGTGTGAATGCAATGTTGTTTTTCCCATCTAGTCACAGGAGGGTAAAGGTTAATAAAACACTTCTCTTTTTCTTTGGAAAAATGTATAGGTTTACCTTCCTAGCACTGTGTCCTTGGAAATCTACTGGGTTAAGATAAATGTGGAATGTCAGCTGTTTACCAGGCAACAATTTTATTTTAGTTGTAAAAGAAAAAGCACAAGCTTTGAGACTCCTCTGAGTAAAGTATGACTTTTAGAAACTGAGCTTGATCCTTGTTACAGGGACTTGCACTTTACCTTCATGAGTTTTTACAAGATGCTAGTTCTATGGCATGTGAGCCTTTTGGCTCTTGTGAATGTGAATGTTTGCCCATCATGCAGAGTAGGGGTGCAGTCAGTGTTCATAACAGTATCCACTGAATAATCCATGTTTTCCTCATCTCATTATATACCAAATTCCCATAAACATTGAAATTGGGCTCTCTGTTCTATTCCATTGATACCTATCAATTCCTTTCCCACTACAACACTATTTTAATTAATACAAGTTATAGTTTATATTAATATGTGATAGGTGAATGACCTTTGTCTGTCTTGTTAAAATTATCTTAGCTATTTGTGGGTTTTTTTCCTTCTGTATAAAATGTAGTATTAGTTTATCAAGTTCCCTAAAACAAGCTGCTGAAATTATGATTGGAATTACACTGAGTTTATAGATTAGAGACAGTTCATGTATTTGCAAGGTCATACTATCCCATACATGAACATAGGTTTTTTTTCATTTATTTAAGATATCTTGTGTATTTTTTTTTTTTTTTTAGGTTAATCCATAGGTACTTTACAATTTTGGTGCCATTAAAAATGGTATCCTATTCTGGTGCAGAGAAATATATTGAATTTGGTACATTGACTTTTATTTGCAACTTTGTTGATTGCTTAGTTATATTATTGGTTCTCTTAGGTTGTCTGCATCAATGATCTTGTCATACTAATAATGACATTTTTATCTCTTCAGTCATTATACTCTCATGTTCTTTTATTGTGTTGGCCTTGCATTCATCTATATTTAATAGTAGCAAATAACAACAAACAACAACATTATAGCAGACATCTTATTTCTGCCTCAATTAAAGGTTCTCTGTTAAATAGTATGTTTCCTGTAAGTTTTTTTGGTAGTTTTTGTCAAAAGATGTTCTTCTCTTACATGAAATTTAAGTCTACATTTGTTTAGATGATCTTTCGATTTTTCACCTTTAGTTATATTACAATGATGAATAATACTGATTTTCTGATACTGAACTATTCTTTCATTCCTTCTTGATAATTATTTTTAATGAAAAAAAATTGTTTTATCATATGTATCCATGTAAATAGGTGTGGAATATAACTTAAAAACAAGGTAGTTTGAAGAAACCTAGCTGCGTTTAGAAAAGTCACTATTGTTTAATGAGGTATTTTAGGAAATGATAACCTGAAAAGAGGCAGTGGATCATAGTCTGGCTTCAGTTTCTCTTGAGAATTTACAAGAGCTTTTTCTGAGGAAGTCATTGAATGAATCTTAGGAAACAGAGTTAGCCACTGTTAGTGCATTTTGAAAGATGTGCCAGCTACTAGAACTGGGTATCTTCCTGTTCAGGGGAGCAGGCTGCTTAGGCTTTTCTGCTTTTAATCTCACTGTGGCCATCCTCCAGCTCTCGGAAGTAGATCAAAGTAGAATACGTGTGTGTTCTCAGATGATCCAGGGAGCAGGGCTTGAAGAAAAGAGTAAGAACTTCATCAGCAAACCAAGTACAGATAGATAGTGTAGGCCACACTCACCGAGTCTTAGGTTAAAAATGGTACAGCAGCAGAGGACATCATATTGAAGACATCCTTCAGTATGACTCAAGACAAATCAGAACTAGTTGCTTTCTTTGTCTTGTACGCCACTGTTATCTTGGGTTCTCCCTTTTTTTTTTTTTTTTTCCTGCAAATTGCTGTAGTCTTACTTCCATACCTCATACCGCCTCTTGTTTTACTGCATTGTAGAAGTAGAGCGATGCATTGACAGTTCACTGATAGAATTTTTGCCTTCCATGTGGGAGACCTGGGTTCCATTCTCGGCCAGTGCACCTCATGCACAGCCACCACCCGCCTGTCAGTGGGGGCTTAATGTGTTGCTGTGATGCTGAACAGGTTTCAGTGGAGCTTCCAGACTAAGACAAACCAGGAAGAAAGGACTGACAATGAAAATCAGCCAATTAAAATGCTTTGAATTACCGTGGTCCAGTCCACAGCTGGTCATGGAGATGGCGCAGGGCCAAGTGGCTTCCGTTCCATTATGCATGGGATCACCATGAGTCCAGCCAACTCAACAGCAGCTAACAACAGAGATAAAACACTTATTCTAGGAGTTTCTTAAGACAGGATTTGCGGGAGGTAAAGTATGAGACCTTGAATTTCTATATTTGAATAATAGTGTGGGTATGAAATTCCAGTTGGCCATTGTTTTTCTTTAAATTTTGAAGGGATTTCTTCTTGCTTCTGTCCTTGCTTCTGTTGTGACTGCTAAGAGGTCTGAAGCCATTCTGATGATCCTTCATATGTGACCTGCTTTGTCTGTTTGTTTTGTTTTCCCTTGTCTCTCTGGAAGCTTGTACGACCTTCTTTGACTTCAGCCTTCATAAATTTATTATAAAGTGCCTTGGTGTGCTGAGAGCTTAGCTTAATCAGCCCTTTCAGTTTTCAAACTTGTATTCTTCAGTTCTGGAAACTTCTTGATTTGATTATTTTTCCTCTGAATATAACTTTCTAATAGCATCTTTTTCTAGTCTAATAGATTAAATATTTCACCTTATCTGAGGATATTGACAATGGAAATTATTGAGGTTATCATTTTCTTACATAGTCTCACACACACACACACACACACACACACTTTATATATTTTCTTTATTTCTGTCTTCAGTGATTAGAGGCTTTCCTCAGGTTTCTGCTTAACTGTGGTTGCCTGTTTATTTTTAACATAAACGTTGAATGTAAAACAAGCTCTTAAAATAAAAATTAAAAAAAAAAAAAGAATGAGTAGAAAAGCCCGCAAGGAATAACCACAGATGAATTATAAAGAGAAATTCCCTCCCCCCCCCCCCCCAAAAAAAAAAAAGAATAAGTGACTAAACAGCTGATTGAAGGCTTTGAGCAAGCACGTATGGGTTGTTCGTCACGAGCTTTGTTAGTTGTTAAAGTTTGGAGGATGTGACACAGGGTTTGCTGATGTTTCCCTGTATTGTACTGTCCCTCCAGTCTCAGGCAGAGTGACTTACCAACTTAGAGGATGGCCAGAAAACAGCACAGCTCCTGAACAGCAGATAGGCAGACCAGTGAGGCGTGGCACGGGAGTGCAAAACTCCATGTGTACAGTTTCTTCAGACTGACCAGTCAGCTAACTCATCCCTCCCCTGAGGAGCAGTTAGTAACAGAGAGAGAAGGAGGAAGCAAGAGAGGCAGCAGGAGTGTTATTCTAGGGAAATACTTACGGAAACATGGAGTGGGAAATTAGTGTTTCTCTTCAGCACTGTTTAGAATGAACTTAGTATGTTTTTCAGTTCATCTGTGTATTTGCTTATTTTTGTTCCTTTGCTATCAGACTCTAAGAGGAATATATTAAAAGGTCCAGTTGATAGTTTCTCATGTTTTTATCAGTTGTTACTTCATATATTTCTGCTGTCTTATTACAGATTTTATAGCCATGCTTCTTGTTTCTCTTTTTTACTTTCTACCTTCTATTAGATTAAAAAAACAAACTCACTGCCGTCGAATACATTTTCTTCTGCAGGTTTGGAAGCTATATACACACAGTGATTACTTCCAACCTGTAGTTATGTTGTTGTTTTTTTTTTTTTTTCTTACCAGTGTTTAAAGTTTATCAATATCAGAGTCTTAGAACAACAAGAATATTGGCAGGCTATCATCTTCCTGGTTTCTCCCACAGAAACCTCTCCTATTGTCCCGTTACCCCTTTTTCCCCCACTAGCATTGGTATTGCTTAAAGTTTTTATTCTAGATTGTTACAGTTATGTTTTTTTTTTCCCCTAGATTGTGTTGGTTACTTTTGCAGTACATGTATACCAAACCAAGCACATATGGTTCCTTTTTATTTTAGCCTAGTTGAACAAATATGTTTTCCAGTTATTATTTATCCTTACTTTCCATTATATATTTTTTTATTGCCGCAGCCATTTATATTTTTTAACTATCAAACTAATATAATCACCTGGTTTAAAAATAGTGATGAAAGTCATGTAAGGAGATAAAACAGTCCCTGCCTCACTCCCAAGTGATATAAACCATGTTTAACTTTTTTGTTGTTCTGTTTTTAACTTACTTCTAAATGTACTTACCCTGTTATTTCTTGATTCCTATTTTAGAGAGAATCCGTTAACTCCCTACCCCATTCCTGTGGAGGATTTGTCTGCCTCCCACCTGACCCCACATATCCCCTTATCCTATCTTCCTAATATAATAGTTTTACTTTTGGCTAAGTCCGTAAAAATGTTTGCATTATTGTGACCGTGTAAATATTATTTCCCCTCCTTCCCTATTGTTTATGTCTTATACAATTTACTGGTTTCTGGCATCCATACTACCATACTTTTTCATTTCCTGAGTTTCTGTGTACTGTACCTGGCTGTGAGGAGTGGTGCCTGTTGTTTTCAAATGCTGAGCCTTTCAGGAGTTCTTGAGTGTAAACAGTCTTAGTTGTTGTTAGAATCCCTGTCTTAGATGTAGTATCATCAGCTCCACATTTACCATATTTCATTTGCTTTCTAACTTCTAAAAGTCTCATCTGTTGTCTTCTCTTCCATTCTTTATCCTTGTTGTTTAATCTTTCCTACTCTTTGACTGTCACTGTAGGGGAGATTTTGAGGAGGACGACTTTTTCGGTCTTCGTTGCTGGTTTCTCCTCATATCCCTGCTTCCAGTCCTTAGACCTCTTCTCCATACTCTATGTACTCCTTTGATGTCTGATGGCTTAAAATATTATAATCTTGACTCCAAAATTTATATCTCTAGGCTTGGTCTTTTATCTAAACTCCAAAATTATATACCCAACTGCCAGATTGATGTCTCCACTTACTATCCAATAGACATCTCGATTTAGTATACCAAAAAATAATTCCTGACTTTCCCTTCAAAACTAAGTCCTTCCCTGTTCCCTTTTCTAGATCGTAAACTCTCTCTCTCTCTCAACTTGTTCGGGCCAAAAGCTCTAGAATCCTGTTTTATTCCTTTTTTTTTCACACCCCACATCTATTAGGAAATTCTGTTTATAGTGACATAAGAATATATCCAGAGTTTGACCCCTTCTTACCATCTCTACTGCCTTCTCCCTGATTGAAGGTACATAACTGCTTGTTAATTATAAGTGTTCTGACTTAACTCTGCTTCTTCTCTTACCCTACCATACTGACAGTTTGTTAAGAGAGGAACAGAGTTGTCCTTTTACAGTGTAAATCAGATTATAACACTCCTCTGCTCAAAACCCTCCAGTGGCTTCCCATTTGACTCAGTAAAAGCTCAGTTCTTTAAATGTATGCAAGGTATTATGCCATCTAGCCCCTTTCTAATCTTTACCTGTCACTCTCAGAGAAGTCACACCGGCCTTGCTGTTACTTGAATGTTCCAGGCATGCTTCCGCCTTAGTCCCTTTGCACATACTTTGTCTTATGTCTGGAACACGCTTCTCCCAGATATCCTCAGGGCCCTCTTCTGTACTTCCTTCTGGTTTTTTCTAAAGAGACATTCTTTCAGTAAGCCTGTCCATGTCACCCTATTTTAAATTATAATCTCTTCCTTCTCCTGCTGTGTCCCTTTATCCTTCTTCCTTGCTTTTTTCTTTGTAGCATATAATGCTTTGTCTCCTCCTGCATCCTCAGCACTTGAAGCAATACCTGGAATATTTCAGATACTCATTATATATATATTGAAAGAATGAGTGGGTAAGTCATAGTCACTATTTTTTCCCTAATACTCTCATTAGTGCCAAAAGGTTTCACTCTGAAAATAGAATGTTGCTGTGACTATGAATTACCACTAACAATGATAAATGACATCAGCACAATGTAAACGAATGGCTTAAATTCATAGCTGCTACCTACAGTATGGGAGTTCTGGGAGCATAGTGCCTAAGGCACTTGACTGCTAACCAGAAGGCTGGCGGTTCAAACCCACCAGCCACTCCTCGGAAGGAAGATGGGGCAATCTACTTCCATAGTGATACTGCCTCAGAAACCCAAGTAGGGGTCGCTATGAGTCGGGTCCAACTTGACGGCACATAACAACAACAACCTACAGTATGCACTGTTTCCCTAGACATTCATAACCAATGCACCAGGGTCATTCATGCTTTTAGTGGCTATACATTTAGTAGAATTAATGAATTGAGATTAACATGTAAAAAAAAAAAATCAAACTACTCTTGATTGTTTAAATTTTGGTTAGTTTAAATTTGGTAGGTTTTAAACTTCAGTAATATGTTCATAACCCAGTACCCTAAAGAAGTTTTAGTTTAAAGCCAGCACAGTGTGACTCCAATTGGAAAATGAGTCCCAGACAGAAGACTCCAAGTCATTCAGATACCATGATTAGAATTGACACTTTAGTTACCTCCAATAACTTCATTTTATTTATTCTGTTTATAATACTTTTGCTTGTGGACCTGTGGATTCATCTATTTCATCAGTTCTGGAAATTGTACAGCCATTATCTCTGTTCTCTGTGGAATTCAAACTATGTCTAATAGGCTACACTTCATTCTGTCCTCCATATCTGTGTCTCTCTCATAGTTTCCATCTCTGCATGTGTGGTAAAGTTTGTGTGTCAACTTGGCCAGGCCTGGTTGAGTAGCTGGGCAGCTGGATGTAGTATTCCCCATGATGAGACTGGTAATCGATTCCATGGTAGAATCTACTATGAGCAGCTAAGTAGCTGACTTAGGGATATGGTCTGCTTCCTGTATGTGAGAAGCCTTGGGAATGGTCTCTAGCTTATGGCATATTTGAACCCTGCATGTAGCCGTGTCATATTGTTCAGCAGCTTGCCGTGCTCTACTGACTGTGAGACTTTCAATGGACTTGAATTAATGGCCTGGCATGTGGTTTGGTAACATCAGGACTGTGCCTTATTACTTATCAACCTTGGGCTTGGCAGCCTCAGCAGCAAGCAGCTGTCTGAGTGAAGAAAAGCCTCCAGCTTCGGTGAGGTGGGAGCAGGAGGTAGAGCTGAAGCCCAAGGTTGAGGGGCTTTCACCCAGCCCCTAGAGCCTGGCACTTTGAACTTGGACTTAAAGCCTCCAAACTGTAAGAGAATAAACTCCTGTTTGTTCAAGACATTCCATTAGTGGTATGTTCTTCTCAGAGTGGTATTAGGTAACCAGAACAACATGTGTGCTGGATTCTAGATAATTTATTTGCCTCTTCAGTCTTAATCTGTGTCTAATTTGCTGGTTAACTCATTCACTGAGCTTTCTTTAAATTTTAGTAATTTTTCTTTAAATTCCAATAATTATAATTCAGTAGTTATATTTAAGTAATAATATCTAGAAGCTCTGTCTTTTTTCTTTCTCAGTCTGCCTGTTCATTGCTATTAATTGATTGTGCCCTTTATTTAATCTTACAATGTTATGATTCTAAGAATTTCAATATCTGCAATCCTAGAAGTTAAAATTGTTGTTCCCACTGACTGTCACACATAGTGTTTGGCCTTTCACATACATGGTGATCTTGATTGGTTAACAATCATTGATTGTCAACTCACAGAGGATTTACTTCTTCGGGAGTATGGGTATTCTGGAACTGCTTCAGTCCTCCCTTGAAGGTCTTGAGTAAACAAGTGGTCCAGAATCAGCTTCCCCCCAACTCTGCTGACTGGCCCAAAGCTCAGTATCCTAACAGCTGGGCTACTGTGGCATCCACCCACGGGATAGCATACCACCCCACCCCACCCCCACCTGCAGTTTCCCAGCTTACCAGTTTAGTTTGATGTTGCCTCCCTTCCTCCTTTCTGTGAAATCAGCAGTATTTGATGTTTGATGTATGTATCCTATCCAAGGTCTTGTTAAGCAGGAGAGTCTCACATGTAGTCCATCACAGTGCCAGAGGTAGAAGTTTCCTCCAATTTCCAGACTCTAATAGCCAATTATTGCAGATTGTACATTGTGGCAAATCCATAATATTAGGTATGTTTTTGTTTCTTTTGACCTTTTTTTTTTTTTTTTTTTTAACTACTAGGACTACTTCTAACAACCAATCCTTAGCTTGAAATTAACTGGAAAACTCAAGTTCTCATGAGATAGAAGAGAAACTAGCAATGAAGGAAGAATATAATGTGAGAAAGTAGAAAAGGGATAATTTCAGAAAGAACAATTTTTCCCAAGAACTATTGGCAAACTTAATAAGTCAGCACACATGTTTATTTCATCTTATTTTTCTCATCACAGATCTTCACAGGTCCTTAACTGGAGACAGGTATTTAGAAACTTCTGCTTTAAAATTTAGGATGATCCCTAAGTGTCTTCTGACTCATCAGTGAAAAATGCAGATTTCACTTAAAGTAGTGTGGTTCTATTGCTTTCTGTATTCTATGGCAGTATTCTTTTAAATTTGGTCTCATCCGTATATGGTACATAGCAATAAACTCCCCAGTTAGCCGAAAAAATCATTGTATTAATGATGAAGCATATAACTTTACTGTTCTTCCACTTGCATGTGAAAACAAAAAACCAACCGAAATTAATTTCTTAATGTGACTGGTTAAATTTTTAATGTGAAACTAAGTTCAGAATGGATCAAGATCTTTCCTACATTTCTGGGGACTAGAAAATGAGAAGATTAAGTAGGATGCCTGGTAAAATAATAAAGATTATCATGAACAACAAATTAAGAGGTCTTTGTGTATTTTCCTTTTCTTCAACAGCCAACATTTTCAAGGGTAAAATATTCTACCTTATCACATTGTTAAATACGGGTTTAAATCTGGATCTGAATTACAGCTCTGCCACTTTCTGGTTAATTCCCTTGGAGATAGTAACTTCTGTGCCTGTTTTCTTCATCTATAAAATGGGGACACTAATCATACCTTCATACATAATGGGGACACTAATCATTGAGTTGTTGAGAGAACTAAAGATACTATGGATTAAGCACTTAGCATAGCACCTGGCACAGAGTAAGGGCTCAATACATGTATTAATAGAGTGGGAAGTTATCTGAGTCCCTGAGTGGCTCTGGGGTAAGGAATTACTTTACCTCAAGTAATTTGGCCTTTGTCACTGGTTCCTGACAGAGAACTCAACTCCTTGGAATTGAGTAATTGAGATGCTTTTCTTAACTATTCCTAAGGGGTTGTGCTGAGAGTGGGGGCTGGCCTGACCAGAAAGACCATCATATGGCCTGATATCAGCTGACCGCAGGAGGGAAGAGAGCTGATCCAATCAATCATGACTACTTAATGAAGCTGATAAAAACTGCGGACATAGGAGCTCCATGGGCTTCCTGGTTAGTGAAAAATGGCAACATACATAGGAGGGTGGTGCTTCCTTTGGGACATGGAAGTACATACTGCATTGGGAGCCCTCCTAGGCATTGTCCTATGTGCCTTTTTATATCCATTTTTGTTGTAATAAAGCTGTCATCTTTCAACATATCACTTTCCGTGAGTTCTGAGTTGTTCTGATGGACTATTGAACCTAAAGGAGTAGTGGAAGCCAGTTAATCAGAAGTGAGGGGGCCCAGGGTGGACTCCGGAGTTTGTAGCTGGCATCCTGAAAAGTTAGAGAGAAACCCTGAATTTGTAACCAACAAGTCAGAAGTGAGGGAGCCCCTGAGCTTGTTGTCATACTGAAGGCGTAGTGGGAAAACCCTAAATTTGTAGTCAACAAATCAGAAGTTAAGATACGTAGACTTCCAGACTTGTGGATGACATCTGCATATTTGGTAGGCTGAAGGACAGTGTTCTTTTAACTTGTAAGATCTGAGCTACCTATGGGTAGCTAGGGTTGGAGAAAAGTGCTGCATGGGCAGATGGTGTTGGAACTGAACAGAGAAGTGGAAAAGTGTGGATTTTGATCTGTTTGATATTTAATTTTTCCAGGGTAAGTGCCCAGAGGTGCCTCAGAAAAAGGCCTGCTGATCTACTTCTGAAAGAGCATAGCCATTGAAAACCATGTGGAGCACAGTTCTACTCTGAACACTCAGGGTTGCCATGAGTCAGAATTGACTCAATGACAACCTCTTTTTTTTTTTTTTTTTTTTTGGTAGTACAGATACTGAGGAGCAAGAGGAAAAGATACTGTTCAACAGTAAGTAGTCAAGATTCTACAATGCTGGGCGTAGAACTGCCACACACATACACACATGTGATGATACCAGGTAGGATTTGCAGTCTGAATACTTGACATCTCAAGTGGGTATTATAAATGGGGACATCTACTCCCTATGCCAGGACATAGTAACCATGAGAGATCCTTGAGAAATTAACATGGTTTCCCACAAACATCTTGATTTCTTACTCAGATGAAAGAAATGTGTTCATTGGTATGTATCTTTTACTTTTATGCATTGACTGTTGTTTTGTACAATCTTTTGCCTTGCCATAAGGAAAAAACGTATGTTTAATAGTAATCTTGTTGTTCAGCAATATATGGAAGTAGTAGTATGAATCCCAAAGGCATTTGCATGTATTTCCATTGCCTTCTATTTATTTTTCAATGTGTGGGTTTTTCTTTCCTTTTTTTTTTTTTTTTTTTTGGCAGTTTTAGTGGGGTTCCCTTTTACCTTCACATTTCACTGTAGCTAAAAATGTTTTGGAAATAATTTATGTAATGAACTCAATACTAGAGCATATAATCCTTGAAATTCAGCTCTAGTCTAGAGACAAATTGACCTATATTCACTCTCCCTATCTTGATTTGAAAGCAAAACTCCCACATTTGGATTAGCTACACAGCTGCCCAAATAGATTCATCTCCTAGCCCCTACCCTTGTGGTTAAATTCTAGCCAAAGTGAGTGGAAGTGGTGTGGGTGGCTTGAATCATGCCCTAAAAAAGTACTGGGCACACATTTCCCTCGTCTTGCCTCTCATTGTTTCCCTAGGGTACAGAAGTAAGAGTTCTGTTGCCACTTCAAATGCCAAGACAGAGGTTGTATGTCTGGGATGGCAAAGGAGCCCTATTAGCCCTGGACCACCCAACTCTCTTGTTTATTTTTTTTTAATTGTGATTTGGATGAAAGTTTACAGAGAAAATTCACTTTCCATACAGCAGTTCACGTACACTTTGTCTCATGACATTGAGTACAATTTACCCCAATGCAGCAGCTCCCCTCCCACTTCCTCTCCATAGTTACCTCTTCCCTGTGCCCTTCCCTCCATGCACTCCTGCCCCCTGAACTATGCCCCTGTGCATACACAGCCCTTCTATTCTCCCATGATTGATCTCTCCAAGGAATGTATCTACCTAGTGTAAATGTTCACCTTATAGGCCTGTCTTTTGTTTGGCTGGAAGCCACATGTGTGGGTTCAATTCCAGACCTGAAGGGCAGTTAGGGGACATAGTCTCAGTGCCAACTCTCTTATTTTTGAGAGAAAAATAAACTTTTGTGCCACTTATTTTTGCTTTCCTGAGCCCTGGCGGCCTAGTGGTTAAGTGCTTGTCTGCTAATTAAAGGGTCAGCTGTTTGAACCTACCAGCCACACTGCAGAAGAAAGATGTGGCAGTCTGCTTCTGTAAAAGATTACATTCCTGGAAACCATATGATAGGCAGTTGTAATCTGTACAATAAGGTTGCTATGAGCTGATGTAGACTCAGTGGCAACAGTGTTAAAGCAATTTAGAGTGTACTAAAACCAATATGGGGATAGATGAGTTTATGAAGACAAAAGGGTTAGAGCTGATGAATAAGAGGGGGAAATGGATGGAAGTCTTAGATTTACCTCCAAAAACACTATGAAGTATAGTTGTACTGTGACACACATGGGGTCACCCTGAGTTGGAATCAACTGGCTAGCAACTCTTTAAGCTTCTGTAAGAAAGAAACCAACAAAATACAGTAGGAAAGCAAGGAAAACAAGGCATTTGACTACTAACCAGAAGGCTGGTGGTTCAAATCCACCAGCCACTCCTTGGAAGGAAGGTCGGGCAATCTACTTCCGTAGTGATACCACCTCGGAAACCCAAGGAGGGGTCACTGTGAGTCGGATCCGACTCGACGGCAGTGAGTTTGGTTTGGTTTTGGGAACAATTGAAAGATAGGCAGGCAGTCTAGGGCCGGTTAGGCAGTGGTGCTTTACAACTGTAATCCAGGGCCCAGGTTCCTTCTATGTTATTGCTCTGCAGCACCTTATGGATTGTTCTTGACCCCGTGGTTTAAACTGGCTCACCACAATCACAACTAAGGAGACAGAGAGGAAGCAGAGGGTGAGCTTCTTTTTTAAGAATTTACCTAGTATCTTTGTGGTACAAAGGTTTTCTACCTTTAATGCCTTTGTGGAACAAAAAATATTAAAAGATGTGCAGAAAGTCACAGGTGATACAATGGGAACAAATGACATTCTGTAGGTGATCACTTAATCTATATTTAATCATCAGAACTCATTTTAGTAATTCTTCACTGAGGATAGGACTTCACTTTTTCTATTCTTTCTGATCCTAACATTTTGTTTTGGTTTTCCGAATAGATGATACATCTCATGTGAAATTTTAAATATTGACATGTAGCTGAGCCTTATACACTTTAGGAGGTTCCCAGTAGTAGTACCACAATAACACATACATGCTGAAACAAATAATACATGGAAATAGAATTTGTAATCCAGAGCAGTTGGCATTTTTTAAGAAATGTCTTCAGGAAAAGAACACGCCCACACACGATCCTTGTGTTGTTCTTCAGATCATACACTTTCCCGTCCTATCTCAGCAGGTATGGCAAAGTGACACGGCAAACCATCTCTTCCATTCTTTATCCCAGTTCTTTTGTCTCCCATATGTCCCCCTTTCTTCTGGACTCACAGTTGGTCACCTAAGATCCAGCTCCAAGGAGCTGGTTGCTAAGAGACTAGACGCTGGGAGGGTGGGGACGCTGCACTGCGGCAAGTCTTGGAGTGGATGAGAGGGCGGGGGCACGATGGGGAAAGGCCGCCGGCAGCAGCGGCTCCTCCGCCTCCCACCCGCCCGGCAGGAGTTCGTCGCTCATTGGCTCCGCCACTAGGCGCTGGCCTGCGATTGGCGTGGCAGACTCGGGCCCCGCGGTCCCCGGTCACCGCCTACGAGTGGGCGGGGGCGGCTAGTGAGGGCGCCGCGGCCAGGATTGCGGGCTGGGTCACGCGAGGTTCATGGCGCGAGTGCGGATGGTGCCCGCTGCTGCAGGTGACGGAAGCGCAACGAGGGCGGCTAGGGCCCTATGAAGGTAAGCGAGACGCCAGAGGACTCGGGTGACAGCCAGGGAGCGAGAAGTGCAGCGAGGGGCGGTGCCGCTCGCAGCTCACGGGTTCCCGTTGTCCCCTTCTCCACCCCAACCCAGCCGGAGGGCCTGGCCCGGGTCCCCGTCTCCCAAACGCCGGCGAACGCCCACACGCACGGCCCACAGCCCGCCGCGCCCCCGCCGCTCTGCTTGTTCCATGTTCGGGTAGCCAGTCCCGCCCGCGATCGGGTGGGGGAGCACCAGCGTCTGCCGCCCGCCGCGCCCGGGACCTCTGCCCTGCATCTCCCCAGCTTCGCCCGCTGCTCTGCGCCTTTGTCCACCCCTCAACAAACCCCTCTCCTGCGCCCCGAGTTTCTGCTCCTCTGTGGGGAGGATGGGCCTCAAGTCTTTGGGTGCCACGAGAACGCGCCGCGCAGTGAACCTCTGGGCCGGAGGTTTGAAGGGCTTTCCTGTATTCATCGTGGGTTTGGGAAAGCCAAATGTCCCAATTCTCATTTGTAGTCAGGAAGCTGGGCAGAACGCTTCTCCCTGGGTCCGGGATGACTCAGTGTTCTCTCTGACCCTCTGTTGTGACAGAGGAGCTTGACCTGCCCTTACTGGCCTCCGTCTCTTCCCATCTTGCCACTCACTGCCTGGGGGACAAAACGTCTGTCTACACGAGCCTTTTTCTATTTGAGAGAATAAAAAAGAAAGGAAAGAAGGGAAATCAGATGCCAGCCTTGAACCTTGTGGTGTGGGATTAATTTAGATTCGGTGGTATTAATATATTCAAATAAACCAAGATAATGGGGATAGAGGAGAGACGAGATGTTTTTAAAACATATAGTACTTTGCACAACTAGAAGTTCTATTTCTAGTAAATTACACTTTATTTCATATTCAACTTTAATAAATTTGATATTTTATAATGAATGGGAGTAGATTTGGTATGGTCTGAGCTTGAAACTTTTCTTTAAAAATATTGTCACACAGATTTTTGTTACATCTATACTTATTTTCCAGAATGGAATGCTCTGTGATAGTTACTTACAATTTGTTTTACAGATTATCTGATCCAAGCTCTGCCTTTCATACTTGACATTCAAACTCTAAAGGATGCTTTCCTGGGCATACATTAACCTGAAATTGATAGTAGATAGTCTTGTCTTGCATCTTATCATTCAGTTGTGTAAAGAAAATGTGACCAAATTTTTTCATGTCTACATGATATATTATTCTTAAACGTGTACATTGTAAATGAGTATCATATTTGAAACATCACCTTGGAGACTAAGGTGCACCTGACCCAAGCCATTGCTATTTTCAGTTGCCTCATATACATGTGAAAGCTGGACAATGAATAAGAAAGACCTGAGAAGCCCTTTGAATCATGGTGGTCGCAAAGAATACAGTAAATACCATGGACTGCCAGAAAAAATAACAAATACATCTTGGAAGAAGTGTAGCCAGAATGCTCCTTGGAAGCATTCCACCTATTTTGGTCATGTCAGAAGAGACCGTTTCCTGGAGAAGGATGTCATGCTTGGTAAAGTGGAGGGTCAATGAAAGAGGAGAAGGCCCTCAACAAGATGGATAGACACAGTGGCTGCAGTGATGGGCTCAGGAATAGCAAGGATTGTGAGGCTGGCACAGAACCGGGCAGTGTTTTGTTTTGTTGTACACAGGGTCACTATGAGTCGGAGCTGACTCCACAGCACCTAACAACAACAATACTATATGCATATGAAAGCTGGACGATGAATAAGGAAGACCAAAGAAGGATGGGTGCCTTTGATTATGGTGTTGGCAAAGAATATTGAATATTCCATGAACTGCCAGAAAAACAAACAAATCTACATTGGAAGAAATACAACCAGAATAGTCCTTAGAAGCAGGGATGGGGAAACTTTCTCTCACCTATTTTGAACATGTTATCAGGAGGATCCAGTCACTAGAGAACAGAATGCTTAGTGAAGTAGAGGGTCAGTGAAAAAGAGAAAGACCCTCAAGGAGATAAACTGAGACAGTGGCTATAACAGTGGGCTCACATATAGCAACAATTAATTGTGAGGATGACAAAGAACCAGGCAGTGTTTCATTTTGTTGTACATACAGTCGCTGTGTGTCTGAACCAAGTTGATGACACTAACAACAACAACATCTAAGTTTTTTTTTTTTAAGTGTTTGATATGGGCAGTATTTTTTTTAATTAGCTAACAGATGCTTGCATTTGTGTAGGACTCTAATAAATCAATAAATATTTTTGAAATTTAAATGAATCTTTTTGGAAGTGAAGAAAAAGCATCACCCTCTTAGACTGTTTTCTACTAAGGTCCAAACAAATGTTAATAAAATGCCCCACAGCCTAACATTCATCTTGGTTTTTTTTTTTTTTTTTTTCCCCCCCAATTGTGGTTTGAGTGAAAGTTTACAGAGCAAATTAGTTTTCCATTTAACAATTATACACTTTTTTTTTTTTTTGGTAACATTAGTTGCAGTTCCCTCAATGGAATAGCACTTTTCCTCCCTGGGTTTCCTTATCCATTCTTTATTCTTTCCTGTCACTTTCTTCCTTCTGAGCTTTGTTTTGGAGCAAATGCTGCCCTGTTGGTCTCGTGTAGTTAATTTTTCTGAGGAGAATGTTCCTCATGAATGTTACTCTTCACTTTATAGGCCTGTCTTGTTTGGATGGAGGTAATCCCCAGGGGTGGATTGAATTCCAGGTTTGAAGAGTGTCTAAAGGCCATAATCTCAAGGATTCCGTCAACCTCTATCAGACCAGTATATCTGGTCTTTTTTATGGTTTTGAATTTTGTTCTACATTTTTCTCCCATTCTGTCCAAGACCTTCTGTGGTCTCCATCGGAGCAGTCGGTAGTGATAGATGGGCACCATCTAGTTCTGTGCATCCCAAATTTTATGGTACAAAAGTGATGCATGTACTAGGCAAACAAACCTTGCTTACTAGTGATAAACCAGCCCTTTCAAGATGTGATTTTGTTGTAGATACAAACTAAATTGATTAATCCAGTAGGGCATGATCCTCATTTATCTTTGTACAAAGTTGTTGTTGTTATTGTTAGGTGCAATCATTTGTTGTTGTTGTTAGGTGCAGTCGAGTCATCTCTCACTCAATAGTGACCCTGTGTACAATAGAATGAAACACTGCCTGGTCCTGTGCAAGCCTCACAATCTTTGCTATATCTGAGCCCATTTTTGCAGCTACTGTGTCAGTCCCTCTCATTGAGGACCTTTCCCTTTTTCGCTGACTCTACTTTACCAAGCATGATATCCTTCTCCAGGGAATGGTCCCTCTGACAACGTGACCAAAGTAGGTGAGACAAAGTCTGACCATTCTTGCTTCCAAGGAACATTCCAGCTGCACTTTTTCCAGGACAGATTTGTTAGTTACGTTGAATATTCTTCGCCAACACCACAACTCAAAAACTTCAACTCTTATTCGATTTTCCTTATTCATTGTCCAGCTCTCTTATACATATGAGGCAGTTGAAAATACCATGGGTTGGGTTAGGCGCACCTTAGTCTTCAAGGCGATATCTTTGCTCTTCAGCACTTTAAAGAGGTATTTTGCAGCAGATTTGCCCAGTGCAATCTGCTCCTGATTTCATTGGTGTTGATTGTGGAACCAAGTAATATGAAATATTGGACAACTTCAGTCTTTTCTCCATTTATCATGATGCTGCTTATTGGTCCAGTTGTGAGGATTTTTGTTTTCTTTATAATGAGGTGTAATCCATACTGGAAACTGTAGTCTTTAATCTTCACCAGTAAGTGCTTCAAGTCATCCTCACTTTTGGCAAGCTAAGTTGCATTGTCTGCTCATCACAGGTTGATAATGAGTCTTCCTCCAAATCCTGATGCCACGTTCTTCTTCACATATAGTCCAGCTTCTCGGATTATTTGCTCAGCATACAGATTGAATAAGTGTGGTGAAAGGATACAACACACTCCCTTCCTAATTTTGAACCATGCAGTATCCCCTTGTTCTGTTCAAACGACAGCCTCTTGATCTGTGTACAGGTTCTTCATGATCACAATTAAGTGTTCTAGATTCCCATTCTTCTCAATGTTGTCCATCATTTGTTATTATCAATCGAATATCTTTACATAGTCAATAAAACACAAGTAAATATCTTTCTGGTATTCTTTGCTTTCAGCCAAGATCCTTCTGACATCAGCAGTGATATCCCTTGTTCATGTCCTCTTCCGAATAATTCAGCTTGCATTTCTGGAAGTTCTTTGTCAATATACTGCTGCAACCATTTTTGAATTATCTTCAGAAAGATTTTATTTGCGTATGGTATTAATGATGTTGTTTGATGATCAGTTGGCCAGGTAGCTTTCTTCCACATTTCTTGGCATAGACAAGTGAGTGCCTCCAATGTGGCACCCGTTTGTTGAAACATCTCAATGGGTATTCTGTCAGTTCCTGGAGCCTTGTTTTTCACTAGTTCCTTCAGTGCAGCTTCCACTTCTTTCTTCAATACCATTGGTTCTTGATCATATGCCACCTCCTGAAATGGATGAACATCAACCAATTCTCTTTGCTACAGTGACTCTCTGTATTCCTTCCCTCTTCTTTGGATGTCTCCTACATCATTCAATATTTTGACCATAGAATCTTTCAATATTGCAACTCAAGGCTTGAAGTTTTTTCTTTAGTTGTTTTAGCTTGAGAAATGCCAAGCGTATTCTTCACTTTTGGTATTCTAACACTTTTGGTATTTTGCTGTTTGAAATCTTCTGTTCAGCTCTTTTATCTTGTCATTTCTTCCAATTGCTTTAGCTGCTCTCTGTTCAAGAGCAAGTTTCAGAGTCTCTTCTGACATCCATTTTGGTCTTTTCTTCCTTTCCTGTCTTTTTAATGACCTTTTTTGCTTTCTTCATGGATCATGTTCTTGATGCCATTCCATAATTCCTCTGGTTTTTGGCTATTGGTGTTCAATGCATCAAATCTATTCTTTAGATTATCTTCAGCTTCAGTGTGAACTTGCATATAAGCAGGTGATGGTCTGTTCCACAGTCAGCTCCTGGCCTTGTTTTGGCTGAAGATATTGAGCTTCTCCATCACTTCTTTGCAGAGATGTAGTTGATCTGATTCCTATGTACTCCATCTGGTGAAGTCCATGTATATAGCCGCCATTTGTGTTGTTGAAAAAATGAATAAGTCATTGGTCTTGCAAAATTCTATCATGCAATCTCCAGTGTTATTTCTATCACCAAGGCCATAATTTCCAACTATTGTTGATTCTTCTTTGTTTCCAACTTTTGCATTCCAATCACCAGTAATAATCAACACATCTTGATTGTATGGTCAGTCAATTTCAGATTATAGAAGCTGGTAAAAATCTTCAATTTACTCATGTTGGGCTTTGGTGGTTGGTACGTAAACTTGAATAGTAGTAGTATTAACTAATCTTCTTTGTAGACATATGGATATTATCCTATCACAGACAGCATTGTACTTCAGGATAGATCTTGAAACATTCTTTGTGACAATGAATACCACGCCATTTCTCTTCAATTTGTCATTCCTAGGATAGTAGATCATATGGTTGTCTGATTCAGAATGGCCAAAACTAGTCCATTTCAGCTCACTAATGCCTAAGATATCAATCTTTATGCATTCCATTTCATTTTTGACAACTTCCAATTTTCCTACATTCATACTTCATATATTCCATATTCCAGTTATCATGGATGTTTGCAGCTGTTTCTTCTCATTTTGAGTTGTGCCACGTCCACAAATGGAGGTCCCGAAAGCTTTACTCCATCTACATCATTAAGGTCAGCGCTACTCAACATTCTTGTGTAAAGTTGATACTTTAAATGTTTAAATGAGTTGTGGATCCTCAGTTTGGGGTGGGTTCCAAAGGATATATTAAATATCTCTTTAGGATTGTGGCTTTCTCATTAATTCAGCAAACATTTCTGATGATTTCTGCTGTGCTGGGCACTTGTCTGGGGAATCAGAGATAGAGGGTCCTGCTCAGCAGGGACCTCAAAGTCCAGTGGGTTAGAAAGAAAAATGAACAAAATGTCTGAGTCCTCCCATGTTTCTTTCAAGCCCTTCCAAACCTGCTTTCTCCAAATTTTCATCAAACCCTGAGGAAAATGTGAAAGAGCATTACTTTGGGATTCATTCCAATTTTTTATCTGACTTTGAGACTTTTTAAAAAGGAATGGAGTTCTGTAAAATCCATTCTCTACTGGGCTCAAAGCAGTGTTTTACAGTTTTCAAACTAATTCTCAGAAAACTTTTGTACCGATAATAGTCCAAATAAGAAAAGGAAAAAAATAATTATAGTAGTAATAAATTATTTGTTGGACTCTTTTTGCATGCCATATCATGCTGATAGATAAATTAATAATTGTAAAGCAGTTGTGAGCATTAAGTAATAGTTGTATGTATGTATGTATGTATTATTATTATATTCTTTATTAGATAGTCTATAATACTATTATTTAATCCTCACAACAGCCCCATAATCAGCTACTATTTTTCTTATAGCTGAGGTAATTGAAACCCTAGGTCAAACTGCTGAACGTGGTAAAACTGGGTTAATAAATAGACTTGACTCTTTCTACTCATTTTGTTGGCAGAATATTTCTGTAGAATGTTGCCATCTCTCCTGTTGTCCATCACATTTGTCTTTATGATTTGCTTAATCTGAGAATCTCTGGAATGGTAATGTTACAATTGCAAACATATAGCTGTCACTATGTGCTAATAGCCTTTTCCATAGATCCTCAAAATTGTATGAGCTAGCTACTATTATCTTTGTTTTACAGATGAAGAAGTTGAGGCACAGACATAAAGTTACTGAAACCAAATAATACAGTAAGTGGTACAACTGTGATTCAAACCTGGGCAGGCTTACTCCAGAGTCCACGGTCTCAACCACTACACCATACTGGCCCATCAGCAAGGTACATTTGTTACTATGAAGCTATGATTTTATAGTGCTTAATGTTTTTCTTTGTTTCTTTTTAATGTTTGTGTAAAAATTTGAATAACTTCATAATGTCTACCATTTGCTGTCCTATACCAACATCTTATGTAAACAATTACATAGTACTAATCATGGTTAAGGGAGCAGTGGTTGTTGTTGCTGTTGTTAAGTGCCGTCGAGTCGTTTCCGACTCATAGTGACCCCATGCACAGCAGAACGAAACACTGCCCGATCCCGCACCAGCCCCAC
>NW_006921633.1:12200965-12202008 GCF_000298275.1 Orycteropus afer afer
CTGTCAATATACTGCTGCAAACGTTTCTGAATTATCTTCAGTAATATCTTACTTGCATGTGATATTAGTGATATTGTTCTATAATTTCTACAATCATGGTTAAGGGAGCAGTGGTAGTTGAGTGGTATAGTTCTCACTTTCCACACAGAGACCTGGTTCAGTTCCTGGCTAGCATACCTTAAGCACAGGCACCATCCATCTGTCAGTGAAGGCTTGCATGTTATGATGAACAGGTTTCAGCAGAGCTTCCTAAGTAATATAGACTAGAAAGAAAGGCCTGGTGATCTACTTCGAAAAAATCAGCCAATGAAAACCCTGTATATCACAGTGGCCAGATCCTGTTGTTCATGGAGATGCCATGAGTCAAGAGCAACAGAGAACAATGACAATCAAAGTTAACATTTATCAGGAGCCTACTACAGTCTAACCCTGTGCTAAGTGTTTTAAGTACCTCACGTAATCCTCACTGCACTCCTAGTGGACTAGTTTTGGCCATTTTGAGTCAGACAACCATATGATCTACTATCCTGGGAATGACAATTTGAAGAGGAAGGGCATGGCATTCATCATTACAAAGGTTATTTCAAGATCTGTCCTGAAGTAAAATGCTGTCAGTGATAGGATAATGTCCATACGTCTACAAGGAAGACCAGTTAATTTGATTATTCAAATTTATGCACCAATCACCAACACAAAAGATGAGGAAATTGAGGATTTCTATCAACTTCTGCAGTCTGAAATTGACAACATGCAATCAAGATGTGTTGATTATTGCTAGTGATTGGAATGCAAAAGTTGGAAACAAAAAATCAACAATAGTTGGAAAGTATGGCCTTGGTGATAGAAATAACGCTGGAGGTTACATGATAGAATTTTGCAAGACCAACGACTTATTCATTGCAAATACCTTTTCTCAACAACACAGAGCAGCTATACACATGGACTTCGCCAGATGGAATACACAGGAATCAGATTGACTACATCTGTGGTAAGAGGCAATGGAAAAGCTCAATATCTTCAGCCAAAACCAGGCCAGGAGCTGA
>NW_006921633.1:12214648-12217145 GCF_000298275.1 Orycteropus afer afer
ACCATGGACTGCTAAAAGAACTAACAAATCTGTCCTGGAGGAAGTACAGCCAGAATGCTCCTTGGAAGCGAGAATGGCCAGACTTGTCTCACCTACTTTGGCCATGTTATCAGAATGGCCCATTCCCTGGAGAAGGATATCATGCTTGGTAAGGTGGAGGGTCAACACAAGAGGGGAAGCCCCCAACGAGATGGATTGACACAGTGGCTGTGGCGATGGGCTCAGGTATAGCAGGGATCACAGAGCTGGTGTGGGACTGTTGTGCATAGGGTCACTATGAGTTGAAGACAACTCAACGGCATCTAACAACAACACTCCTAGGAGGTGTTGTTGTTGTGTTTGTTATGTGCTGTCGAGTCAGACCCGACTCATAGTGATCCCTCCTTGGATTTCCAAGGCCCGTGTCACTACAGAAGTAGATTGCCCAACCTTCCTTCCGAGGAGTGGCTGGTATTATTTTATGTTGCATCATAGTTGTGAGAGCTTGTATTATCTTCAGAGTGCTTTCACAAAATAATCCCTTTGGTTTTCTCCACTCAGTCAGTCAGAGGTATTATCATCACTGAATTTTATTGCCACAGTTTGGCCAGTTAGGTGACTTAACATTGGCCGGCATGTGGCAGAGCTACAATTCAAACTAGAGCTTCAGACTCCTGTGTACACTGCTTTTTCCACTGTACTGGGCTGTCAGTAGATCATTGCTTTGCACGTCCTGTTCTGAAATAGACCTTGTTTTTCCACAGGAACAGTTTGTATTTGGAAATTGTACTCCCAATCCAAAAGTCGACATCACTTAAATCATAGCTATGACTACCTATAAAACTTTGTCATTTCCATTTGTAAATCTGTCGTCTAGCTTTATAGTATATACCGTGTCTGGCACATAGTGAGACCTCAGTAACTGAATAAAACAAGAAATGTCTCAAATACATGGCCATAGAAAGTTTCCTAGAATTCAAATCCTTGATCTGCCTCTTATTAGCTCTGTAGACTTGTACAAATTATTTAACTTCTCTGAACCTCAGTTTGGTCATTTAGTAAAATTGGGAAGAGCACCTATCATTTATTTATTTATTTTTATTTTAAGAGCTTGTTTTATATTCAAAGTCATACGTACATTTAGTTTCATTCCCCATTCGCCATGTCCAACCCTAACCCAGTATCCTCCTCTCCCTGCCCTGCAACACTCCCTCTGTGCCCCTCATAATTATGCACTCCTGTTTGTCCTGCATTTCTTCAGTTTGAATGTTGGTCCTTTGGTGACCCATGTCTATTGCTTTAAGGGATGTATTACCATTGAGTGTGTGGGTGCGGTATATTGGGTTGAGTGGTCTGTGTATGTCCTGTTAACTATTGGGCTGAGAGCCCGCCCCTGGGGGTACGTTTTATTCCAGGTGCCAAATGTATTTCAGGGCCATAGTATTGGGATTCTCACCAGACTTCATCTGACCAGTAATTTTGGTCATTATTGAGTTTTTGGATTTTGTTCCACGTTTTCCCTCCCACTCTATCCAGGATCTCCAGATTTGATCCTTTCCTGAGTGGTTGGTATTGGTAGCCAGGCACCATCCGGTTCTTCTGGTCTCGAGGGCCATATTTTTTTGTGTGTTCTTCTTCACTTCTGACACTAGGAGACCATTAGCTGCATCCTAGATGGCTGCTTGAAAGCTTTTAAGACCCCAGTCGCTGCTCACCAATGTAGGATGTAGAGCAACGCTTTTATGTATTTTGTTGTGCCACTTGAGTCTGGTGTACCCCAGTACTATGGTCCTGAGGCAGTAGATCTATTGGATCTCTCTCCCATAGTGTTGCAAGGTCTGAAGAGCACCTATCTTATAGGAGCGTGGGGAGACTCAATTAAAGTAACATGTAAAAGACCAAGAATAATTCCAGGTTCCTAGTAGAGACTCAGTAAATGATAGATATTATGTGCTCCTCTGTAACTCCTCTCTGACTCTCAGCATATTATATTAAAATTGTGTCAGTCAGCCAGTATGCCTCATGGCACCATAAACTCCTTGAGACCAGGGACCATGCCATATTTATTTTTATACTCCCAATGCTTGGGATTCACTCCATATTTGTTGAACTGTATTCATTTGGAAAGACTATTTTCATAGTGATTCTGTGATCTAAAAGTCTTAGACATCCTCAGCTAAGAAGAGAGGGCCACTGGATTGAGCTGGAGTGTATGATAGGAAGAGAGATACATGGTGAGCCAAGTGAAGAAACAAAGGGCACTTAAATTCTGCAGGGATGAGTGTGGGAGGTGCAGAATCTGGGAGTTCCAGTGCCTTGCCATTTTATATACAAGTGTCAATGTGTGTGTGCGTTATGATTAAACATTGTCAGCGAACTGTCACATTGATTCTGAAGATAGAAGAACTTCCCAAAGAAAAAATTGTTTACAACATGTAAAAATAATCCTAATTACAGTTGTTTTTGTAAACTTCCATCATTTATAGGTAATAGGAGCTCTGGTAGCATAGTGGCTAAA
>NW_006921633.1:12217245-12232126 GCF_000298275.1 Orycteropus afer afer
CTCGGAAGGAAGGTTGGGCAATCCTACTTCCGTAGTGATACTGCCTCGGAAACCCAAGGAGGGGTCGCTATGAGTCGGGGCTGACTCAACAGCACATAACAACAACAACAATTATATGGTACAGAAACAATTATGATGTTTATCCTAAAATGTCAAATTAACTTGATTTTAAGTTTCATTTGATTACTTCTGTAAAACTTCAGTATGCTTAGTCTTTATATGCAGCATGGACATTCACAGAAAAATAAAGGGAATATTGCTTAGGACTTGAATGAAATTACAATTTTTAATCAACTATGTTTATTGTTTTAATGATTTAATACCATCATTCATGACTTGCTAATCAACACAAATCAGGCACACTTAAGGAGTTGTTTTTTTTTTTAAAAGAAGGTAAGAATTTTATAGTGTGTACCCATTCTCCACCTAGCTTCTACCATTAATATTAGTTTTTTTTAAATCACATATTTATCTATCTATCCATCCTTATTTCCATCTATCAATCCATAATCAAATGCTCTTATATTTAAAGAGATTGGGCTATATATTATATGTTCAGTTTAGATCAGATTTATTTTTCTTTTATATAGTATCAGATGATTCTTAAGAATGACATAACTGATCTATAATGTTCTGAAAAACACTTGGATTTTAGATGTAAATCTTTTCGTCCTCTCTATTTCTAGTTCTAAAAGATGAGTCGTGGATATTCAGAAAACAACAATTTCTTGAACAATAACAACCAAATGGTATTGGACATGATCCTTTATCCATTAATTGGAATACCTCAGACCATCAACTGGGAAACGGTGGCAAGGCTTGTGCCTGGGTTAACACCCAAAGAGGTAAATAGTAGTCCTTAAATGTCTCATGAAAAAATCAAGAAAATGGATCAATTTAAAGAAGTGGCAACTGAGAAAAAAAATTTGTTTTACATACTCATTTGTATTTATAAACACTGTGTGCACATATCAGTGACCAGATGCATACTATAAATTATATGTTAACCCACATGTTTTAAAGTCAGTCACATCTTATACGTACAGTCACATATACACATAGTACTCCTAGATACGAGTAAGCCCTATTAAGACATTACTGTATAAACAGGCAAGTTACTTATTTGTATATTTTAGGAAGCTTTACTGAGATCATCAAGTAAAATCCTTTCATTCTTGTTGTATATGTAACAATCCAAAGGTATCTATAAAATTACTGTGGTGGTTAAGTTTGTATGTCAACTTGGCTGGGCCTGGTTGCGTGGCTGGGCAGCTGAAGGTAGTTATTCCCCATGATGAGACTGGCAATCAACTCCATGGTGGGACCTAACATAAGCAGTTGAGTATGGTCTTTGGGAATGGTCTCTAGCTTATGGCATGCTTGAATTCTGCATGTAGCTATGTCACTGTTCAGCAGACTGCCATGCTCTGTCGACCTTAGGACTTTCAGTGGATTTGAATGAATGGCCAGCCATGTGGTTTGGTAATATCGGGACTGTGCCATTTTATTTGTCGACTTTGGGCTTGTCAGCCTCAGCAGCCGGTAGCTGCCTGAGTGAAGAGATGCATCTAGCTTCAGTGGGCTAGGAGCAAGTGGCAGAGCTGAAGCTCAAGGTCGAAGGGCTTTCACACAGCCCCTAGAGCCTGGTACTTGGAACTCAGACTTCTAGCCTCCCAAACTGTAAGAGAATAAACTCCTGTTTGTTCAAGCCATCCCATTTGTGGTATTTCTGTTAGAGCAGTAATAGGTAACCAGAACAATTATCTAGGAGGTTTCTGTAATTTACAGCTTTTTAAACAATAAAAGAATTAATAAATAATTACTAAATAAATAAAGTCACATCTTACATGCTTACAACAATGAAAATTCACTAATATCTTGATTTAAGCAGTAGAAGGGTTCCTGTGCAATTATGAGTAGATAAAATTTTTATAAATCAAATTATATGTTAAATCCTTAATGCTGCATTTCTCTACCTTAAGTAAGGTACAGGCCTTTTAAAGGGGAAAAAAAAAACTTGGATACTCCCAGTATTGACTTAAATTATTTTTATTATAATGTAAATTAAATGTGATTTAACAATGCATGATATAAACATACCTTTTACAACTACAAGCCAAATCTACCTACTACAGTCACAAGTGAAAACTAAAACCAACACAATTCAAACTAGTAATGCTAATTTAATGTAATGAGGAATAATATTTTGTTGAAATTAAAGTACTGATTGTAACACAAATATTGTGCAGTCTGTGTGGCACAGATTATTATGCATTCAGCCTGTATGCCACATGCTTTTCCATACTCTGATTTACCACTTTTCTCTCTTTAACCCTTTCATGAGCCATGTAGTACCCAGTCTCTCCTCTGGTGTTTATTGGGCAGCTGCTTTAGGGAGCTCTGATGGTGTAGTGCCTAAGGCATTTGACTGCTAACCAGTAGCCTGCAGTTCAAACCCATCAGCCACTCCTTGGAAGGAAGATTGGGCAGTCTACTTCCATAGTGATACCACCTTGGAAACCCAAGAAGGGGTTGCTATGAGTTGGATCTGACTTGACGGCAGTGAGTTTGGCTTCATTTTGGTAATGACTAATGACAGTTTTCCAATTTCATACTTCATACATTCCACATTCCTATTATTAATGGATATTTGTAGCCATTTCTTTTCGTTTTGAGTCATGCCTCATCAGCAAATGAAGGTCCCAAAAGCTTTACTCCATCTACTTCATTAAGGTCAACTCTACTCTGAGGAGGCAGCTCTTTCCTGGTCATATTTTGAGTGCCTTCTAATCTGAACAGTTCATCTTCCAGCAGTTTATCAGCTATGTTTCACAACTATTCATAAGGTTTTCAGTGGCCAGTTTTTCAGAAGTGGTTGGTCCCATCCTTCTTCCCAGTCTGTCTTAGTTTGGAAGCTCTGCTGAAACCTGTCCACCATCGGTGACCCTGCTGGTATTTGAAATACCTGTGGCATCAATTCCAGCTTCACAGCAACATTGAAGCCACCATAGTACAACAAACTGACAAACAAATGGTATTGTCTATCTTGTTGTTGTTGTTGTTATGTGCCGTCAAGTCAGCCCTGACTCATAGCGACCCCTCCTTGGGTTTCCGAGGCAGTATCACTACGGAAGTAGGATTGCCCAACCTTCCTTCCGAGGAGTGGCTGGTGGGTTTGAAACCACCAGCTTTCTGGTTAGCAGTCAAGTGCTTTAGCCACTATGCTACCAGAGCTCCCCATTGTCTATCTAGGAATGTTTAAATTTCTACTTCACATTTGAAGGACAGTTTTGCTGGATATAGAATTCTTTGTTGACAGTTTTTTCTTTTGGTACTATAAATATTTCATTCCACTGCCTTCTGACCACAGTGGTTTCAATGAGAAATCAGCTGTTAATCTTAGTGAGGATTGTTTGTCTGTGACACTTTGCTTCTCACTGCTTTTCTCTGTGATTTTTGACAATTTGGCTTTAATGTTGTATCTATTTGTATCTCTTTGAGTTTATACTGCATGGGGTTCATTGAACATTTTGGATATATATATTCATGTCTTTTCAGATTTGGGAAGTTTCCATCCATTATTGCTTCAATTTCTTTTTTTTTTTTCCGTGGGACTCCTATGATGTATATGTTGATATATTTGATGGTGTTCCAGAAGACTTTCAAGCTCTACTCATTGATCTTTATTCTTTTTGCTCCTTAGACTCAATAATTTCAATTGTCTTCAAGTTTATTTATCTTTTTTTCTGCTTGTCTAATCTGCTATTTAATCCCTCTAGTGAAATTTTTATTTTAGTTACTATACTTTGAGCTCTAGAATTTCTGTTTGGTTCCTTTTGTGATTTCAATTTCTGTCTTTATATTCTCATTTGTTCATGTATCACTTTCCTAATTTCCTTTAGTTTAGTACCCATGGTTTCCTTTAACTCATGACCACATTTAAAATAGTTGATTTAATGTCTTTAACTCATAATTCTAGTGTGTCTGAGCTTCCTCAGGAAGTTTCTGTCTTTTCTTTTTTGGGGGGCACTTTCTGAGTAATACAATGTGGTAGCTCTAGACTGATTCTCTCACTCTTCATTGATTCCTATTGCATGATGAAGGCTGTGGTTGTCTGCTTTCCAAACTATTTTTGCAGAGTAAGTGTATCAATTGTGTGTGGTTATTGAAGTTACTGTTCCATTATCTTTGCAATCAGCTAATAGCCTGACAGATTTCACACATACACGTGGTTCACTGGCCCTTTAAGCTGCTGCTATTGGGAGCAGCTGGTGCTGTGAGATGGCCAAAACCAAGGCATTTGTCTGTGCCTCAGTGTACTTTCAGACCAACCCAACTGTGCAAACCGTGCAACTGCAAATCCTTAGTGGACAAAGTCCCCACTGCCTGCTCAGGCATCAGCCAGCTACTGTAGGAATATGGCAGCCATCCCTAACACTGTGGTGGGAACTGAGGAATGTGGGATTGTAGCTAGTGTATGTGGCTCACGTAAGAGAAATCAGCAGCCTATTCTTTCATCAAGCACTCTCCTGATTTATAAGTATCAGATCAGATTCTAAAGTTCCCTAATAGTTTGCTCCAATTGCTCTTTCTAATTCATTTGTTGTTTAGTGAAGGAAGGAACCAACTTCTAGAACTTCCTACTCTTCCATCCTGCATGATGTCATCCCTCTCACTCTTCTCTACAGCTCAGAAAACCAGGACCCACAAAGATGATTTGCCTTCAGTTATATAATAGGTCTCTTTGGAATGATGAGGGAGCTTATTTTTCAGTATGTATTGTTACTCCCTAATTTTTGTTTTTACCTTTTGGATTTAAGTTTTAAAGCAGGGCAAATGTGTTATTATTTTGTCAGCTTTTTATTGTGAATATTTCAAACATACAGAAAGGTTGAAATAATAGTCTGACAAACACTGTTAATAGGTTCAGAAATTTTAGGGATTTGCTTTATCATTTTGTATTGATTTCTTTTTCTGTAATCTTTAAAATCAGGTATCAGACATCATAATACTTTACGCCTATATATTACACCCTATGTCTCCTGAAATAAGGGTATTATTATGTAACCATGGTATCATTATCAGAAAAATAAAATTAACAGTAATTCCATCACATCATCTCAATTCCATTGCATATTCAAATTCACCTATTGAGGAAATTCTTTTTTAACTAAAATATATATTAAAATATAATTAAATGTGAATCAGACTAATTTTATTAAAGTTTTTATGCTGATTTGGGTGAAAGTTTACAGAGCAAGTTCATTTTCCATTGTACAGTTCATACACATTTTGTTTCATGACATTGATTACAATCCCCACAATATGACAGCTCTCTTCCTACTTCTTCTCTATAGATACCTTTTCCCTGTGTCTTTCTTTACTATGCATTCCTGCCTTCTGAGCTTTCTCCCTGCATAAATACTTCCCTTTGGATCTCCCCTGGTTGATTATTATAATGGATGTACCTTCCTGGTATATTGTTCACCTAATAAGCCTGTCCGTTGTTTGGCTGAAAGTTAAACCATAGGAATGAGTTCAGTTTCAGACTTGAAGGATGACTAGGAGCCATGGTCTTGAGGGTTTCACCAGTCTCTATCAGACCAGTAAGCCTGGTCTTATTTATGATTTTGAGTTTTGTTCCCTGTTTTTCTTCAAATTTATGCAGGATCTCCAGTTTTGATCCCTTTCTGAGCAGTTGGCATTGGTAGCTGGGCACCATCTCATTCTTTAGGTCTCAGGGTCATGTAGGCTGAGGTTTCCATGGAAATCAGACTATTTTTAAGTAATGTTAATTTTTAAAAATAATCATTTCTTATTATTAAAGAAACATGTCCTTAAAGATCACATACACAAAACAAATAAGCAAAAATTGAGAATGATAAATCGTCTTTAATCTTACCCTACCTGGAACAATCTCTTGACACCTTCTGTGTATCCTTCCAGATTCTTCTCTACACCTGCATGAATATTTAAAGTGGAAATATAACAAATGCAGTGTTTTGCTACTTGCTTTTTTCCCTTAGCACATCATAAATGGGGGCAGTGGTGGTTCAGTGGTAGAATTTCTGCCTTCCACATAGAAGACCTGGTTTCAATTTCCAGCCAGTGTGCCTCCTGTGCAGCCACCACCTGTCATGGAGGCTTGTGTGCTACTATGATGCTGAACAGGTTTCAGCGTAATGTCCAATCCAAGACAGAGTAAGAAGAAAGACCTTGAAATGTACTTCTAAAAAATCAGCCAGTGAAAATCCTATGGGTTACATGCAGCCAGTCATGGTGATGGTGCAGGATCAGGTAACAGTTCATTTCATTGTGAATGGGGTTGCCATGAGTCGGGACCTGACTCAGTGGCAACTAACAAGAACAACATACTGTAAACATCTTTATATGTTGGTTAATAGACATCTACAATTATTTAGTGGCATAATACTATTATTTTACCTATGTCATAATTTATTAAGTCAGTCCCTTTCATTAGAATTTTTAGGCTATTGTTTCTAACTTTTGGATACTACAGATACCACATAACAAATATTCTCATTTTCTTAGGGGATAATCTCAGAAGCAGAATTGCTAGGTCAGAGAGAGGAGCACTTTTCAGGCTTTTGCTACATATGGTCACATTGCCTGTCAGAAAGATTATATCAGACTATATGCCAAATAAAAGACAAGAAAATATCTCCTAACTTTTTCTTAAAAAACCAAAAACTTCCATTTCTCTTACTTTATGACAGTGTGCAAAAAGATTTGATGAACTAAAGAGCAGTGGAAGCTCACCTGTTGACAACCAGTATAATCCTTTAATGGCTACTGGAGAAAGTCCTGTTGAAACTTTAGCCACATATATCAAATCTTCACTTCTTGATACACGAGAATTTCAGGAGGCTCCAGTTGGTCAGGATGCAGTTTCCAAAACAGGTAAAATTTTAAAACAAAATGTAGTACTTATTCTTTAAATAATTCTGCAAAATGTTATATACTACAATCAACTTTTTTTTTTACTTTGTTTAAAGACTAATACAAACATTAATAGAAAAAATATATTAATATTTCTATCTTCCTGAAATTTAAAAATGATAATCTGTCTTTGCTGTTTTATTTTATTTTTAAGTGTTAATACATAGATCAAATACTGTTATCATAAAGTTCTATATTATAACAAACTTCTCTCTAGTCTTTTGACCTATTTATTTTAGGTATTATTTATTATTTTCTATGAAGAGTCTTTTACTTTATTTTAAAGGGATCTGAGCTATACAGGCATACCTCAGAGAGTATGCAAGTTTGGTTCCAAACCACTGCAATAAAGTAAATACCGTAATAAAGCAAGTCATATGAATTTTTTGGTTTCCTAGTGCATATATACGGTTTCTATGAGTCAGAACTGACTTGACAGCACCTAACGACAACAGTGCATATAAAAGTTATATTTGCACTATACTATACTCTTAACTTGGAAGGAAGGTTGAACAGTCTACTTCCATAGTGATACTGCCTCAGAAACCCAAGGAGGGGTCACTATGAGTTGGGCCCGACTTGACGGCAAATAACAAGAACAACAACATAATATATTAAGGAGTTCTGCTGGCATAGTGCCTAAGGCACTTGACTGCTAACCAGAAGGCTGGCAGTTCAAACCCACCAGCCACTCCTCAGAAGGAAGGTTGGGCAATCTACTTTAAGAAACTCAAGGAGGGGTCGCTATGAGTTGGATCTGACTCGACGGCTGTGCGTTTTTATAACCTGTTAAGTATTCAATAAAATGAAAGAGTTTGAAATATTGTGAGAATTACCAAAATGTGATACAGACACAAAGTGAGCATATGCTATTAAACAAAAAAATGGCACTAGTAGATCTGCCCGGTGCAGAGTTGCCACAAACCTTCAATTTATGAAAACCTCAGTATCTGTTAAGCACAATAAAGTGAAACACAGTAAAATGAGGTATGCCTGTACTTTCTAATTTTTTTCTGAGAGAATCTTGCTCATCTCTGTTGTAATCTTTTTTATAACTTCCCTTTATTGCAGTCAACAATAGCTTTAAATGACACAGCAACAAGGTAGAAGAGATCTTTCCTGTAATTACATTGGAAATAATAACTAGTTTTAGAAATCCTCAGAGTATATATAATGAGTTATTTTCATCTCAGAAGTAGTCAGAGTATTGATATAAAAATTTACATTGGGAAGAAAGAATATGTTATTGCCTTTTGAACATTTGTTTTATACACAACAATAGGTATTTTTTTTTAATCTTTACTTTGTAACATTAGTAATTTAGTATCTGTTTTTTTGTATTTGTTTTCCCATATGTCTTTAGGAATATTAACAGAAAATGCCATCTGACTAATAACTAGCCTTGCCAACCATGCATTTACAGTATTACCACTCAATAAGTGAAAACCTGCTCTGAGCTAGAAACACTAACACTGTCCCCCTCCCCCCCTTTTTTTTTTGTACGTGTTTGTTTCTGCATTTAAGGAAGACATAGTTTAGCTTCCACAAGGAATTGTTCTTCAGAAAGTGAAAATTGTACTACTCATAATGGTGGAGAAAAGACTGAAGAATCTGAAGGGTAGGAGGCTGATTGTTTCTAGATAAGATTTAATATTAATACAAACTTAAATTTTAAAATATATGATTGGTAGTTACATATATCACTTGCCATAATTTAAGAATTTTGCATGACACAACTGCTGAAACAGTTACAATCAGTTTAGTTCATATGTTGAACTATAAACAATTACTCAGTGCCTAAGTATGTGATTCATTCATATTTTATTAAAAATTGAACGATAGTTTTCCATTTTAAAAAACTTATTTTCATATTTGTAAATGTTAGAAATGACATCTATTAACATAAAAGTACATCTTAAAACCCCAAGAAAAATCTCTCTCATTTTAATCCAGCTTTTAATAATGAAACTGGATATACATTTTGGAACTATTTGAATATACTAATTATTGAAAGGAGCTCTGGTAGCATAGCGGCTAAGACACTTGCCTGCTAACCAGACGGCTGGCGGTTCAAACCCACCAGCCACTCCTCGGAAGGAAGGTTGGGCAATCCTACATCCGTAGTGATACTGCCTCGGAAACCCAAGGAGGGGTCACTATGAGTCGGGTTTGACTCGACGGCACATAACAACAACAACAACAACAATTATTGAAAGATTAAAATTTATCTTTCAGTATATTTCAGGTTTTGACAATTTTATTGTATACCTTATATATAATAAGATGCACATATCTGAAGTGCTCATTTTGATGAATCTTCACAGATATATACACTATGTAGCCATCACCCAAACAAGATACAGAATATTTTCATCATCCCTGAAAGTTTCTTTGTGCACCTTGAGTTTTGTTAGGTTATTTTTTACATCAGCTTTGTTAAGATATCATTCATATAGTTATAACATTTACCCTTTTAAATATAGTTCGGTAGTTTTTAGTTTAGTCACAGAAATTTTTAACTTGTGGGTTTGTCAGATAACTTTTACTAGAATTTTCTATTTCCTACTATGGTCCAAAAGTCCACAAAAACTTTTATGTTTTATTTCATCAGCTATTACCTGTTTATATTTTTACCATAACTTCTTTGAAAGAAAACTAGATTATATAAATTTGTTTTTCTGAAACGTTATGTACATTTTTGTGAAAAGTTATGGAAATTCCTTTGACTTTGACAGACATCGATTATAATCCTTTTTTTTGATAGCCCAATTTTATTCCAAATGTAACATTTTTGTATTAGTAATTTATTAGATTCATTTAAACATACAATAAACTTATTCATGAATGACTTTTAAATTATGTAATTAAGCCTGTGATAGTCTTAATTCTTTTAACCATATTTACTAACTTATATTTAATGAATGCCTAGAAGGAAACTTTCTTGCTGTTAAAAATAACTAAGTAACGAATGCTACTTTTTTTTTCTTCTTTAATGAATAATTTTAGCTGCTTTTCTTTTTTTTAAAATAGTGGGAAAATGTTGGTATTGAATCTTTATATCCATTCCATATTCATATCCATGGAAAGGTGCTGTTTTGTGTTCTTCAAAAGTATTAGAATTTATTACTTCATTTTTCTTTGTGAATTGATGTACTTTTTATAAATGTAGTTAATATATAACTTGAACAAATAAATTTTAAACCATGTAAATTATTAGTTCTTTAGTGAAAATATGTTTTGTTTTATTAAGCCAGTAGCTTGCTAAAATTAGTCAATTTAAAATATGATTAGCTTAGCAAGGCACTTGAAAAAATTCAAAATGTCAGAATTCTGTCAAACTGATATCTAGTCAAAACCTTCAAAAACTTGTTCTCCTACTTCCAAACATTGTCAGTATTCTTGGCTCTTCTTCTAAGACTCTAATAATTTCATTTCTGTGTAACATTTTTTGTGAAGGCCAAATATGGTGATCCATGTATGTGATGAAGCAAAAAACTTGAAAGAAGATTTTATTTGCCCGAGAGATCTTTTGGTATCAGAAATGAAGTACTTTGCTGAATATTTATCTATGGATGCCCAGCGCTGGGAAGAGGTGGACATTTCAGTTCACTGTGACGTTCACATCTTCAACTGGTTGATAAAATATGTTAAAAGGAACACTAAGGAAAATAAAGAATGTGAGATGCCCACTTTAGGTAAAAAGACAATCTATTGCTTATTTTGAAGTGAAATCTCTATGTCACCAGTAATTCCTTCAAGCCAAAAGTGAAATGTGGAAAATTGTTTGGACATTAATTTTTATGCCTAGATTTAATAACATCCTTTTTTTAGTAAATTATAGGGAATTCATGACAAATAGGCAGGGTCCACAAGGTCAAAATATTTTCATTATTATTCTCATGATTATGCTAAGATATTATTTGTCTTTTTTACTGTGTTCACTTTTGCTCAGATAATTTAAAAGCAATGGGGTTGTAAAACTGTTGGGACCTTGGCTGGAATCAAACTGTACTAGTCATGTCCATATTCTTCACCATGCACTTATTTAAAAGGGAAAAATAAAGAAGCTAGTTTCTTTGATGAAGCAGTACAAATCACCCATTTTATTAAATCTTGATCCATGAGTATGCATGTTTTAAATATTCTGTGTGATGACACAGGAAGTGTACATCTGCTGAATACTGAAGTATGATGATTGTCTTGAGGAAAAAACACTTGTACAATTGCTTGAATTGCTAGCTATACTAGCTGTCTTCTTAGAAAATAGAAAACCTTTTTATTTGAAATAAAAGCTGGTAGACAACGGTTATTCAAAACATGGCAGACATTTTCTTGAAAATGGACGAAGTGCTCTGGTCACTTTAAGGAAAACAGCTGACAGTATTTGTTGTCAGTGATAAAATTCAAGCAAGAATTAGAGTTTTGAAAAACTTGTATGTGCTTTCATGAGCTTCTCAATACTTAAAGACTTCCCTGTTGAGATTATTTTGACCTGATGATGGCATCTGATGAAGTCATATTAATGAATGATTTTAAGTATGTTGTTGTTGTTATTTGCCATTGAGTCAGACCCAACTCATAGCGACCCCTCCTTGGGTTTCCAAGGCGGTATCACTACAGAAGTAGATTGCCCAACTTTCCTTCCATTTTTAAGTATATAATGTTTAGTGGAATATGTAAGGTTTGGAAGAGGTATACAACTCAGTGAACCAATATTTACCAGTTAACAGTGCATGATGTGTAAAAATCATGAATAAATCAGAGATCCTTATAAAGTGTGAGATATACCAGTGGATTTTGATGTACCAAAGGGAAAAGTTCATTGTTATGATTTTGGATTCTATATTTCAACTAACCTTGAAAAAACTATCATTTGTCAAGTTCTGGTATAGCATCTAAGTTGATTACCCACAAATGAATGCAGAAGCAGGTAAGGGAATCCACTTGTCTTCTGTTAAGGCAGACATTTAAGAGATTTATAATAATATATCACTGTTATTTATAGGTTTTTGTTTGTTTGGGAAAATACAGTTATTTTTCATAAAAATGTTATTTATATAATACATTTATTGCTATTTTTAAATGAACTACATATTTTAATTTGTTTTCCATCTTAATTTCCAATCTGACACATATGAAGAGCTATAACCCCCATAGGAGTCCTTGGGTGGCACAAATTGTTAAGAGTTCAACTAGTAACTGACCAGATACACCTCAGAGAAAAGACATCATGATCTCCTTCCAAAGTTTGCAACCTTGAAAATGCTGTGGAGCACAGTGCTGTTCTGCAACACATGGGGTCTCCAAGAGTCCCAGTTGATGCAACAGCAACTGATTTGGTTTTGGGCTTTAAGATTCTCAATTGCTAAGATTATGAAAGTATCCTGACAGCAACAACAACAAAAAAACCAAACTCACTGCCATTGAGTCGGATTCTACTCATAGTGACCCCTCCTTGGATTGCTGAGGGGTATCACTATGGAAGTAGATTGCCCCGTCTTCCTTCCAAGGAGTGGCTGGTGGGTTTGAACCGCCAGCCTTCTAGTTAGCAGTCATATGCCTTCGGCACTATGCCACCAGAGCTGACAACAAACAACAACAAAAAACCAAACTCCCTGCCATTGAGTCAATTCTGACTCATAACGACCCCTTTTGGATTTCCAAGGTGGTAAAACTTTACGAAAGTATATTGCCCAGTCTTCCTTCCACAGAGTGGCTGATGAGTTTGAACCGCCAACCTTCTGGTCAGCAGTCAAATGCCTGACAAAAGGAGTTTGTAAAACAATGTTCTAGATGATAGGAAGAATAGTTATTAAGTAATCTTTGAATCTTTGAATGTGTACAGACTTGATAGGAGATAACACTTGTGGTTTAGTAAAAATTGTTCCAGGCACTAGAATTGTTATTTAGAACAATACCAAAATATTTCTAAATCTTATAAATAAAGCTATATTCACAGTATAATCATTTTCTAAATAAGTTTATGATTTATATTATTTCAGTGACCAAATGGAGCCCCAGTGAGTGGTATGGTGGTTAAAGTGCTCAACTGCCAACCAAAGGGTGAGGGGTTCAAACCCACCAACTGCTCTGCAGGAGAAAGATGAGGCAGTCTGCTTCCATAAAGATTACACCCTTGGAAACCCAATGGGGCAGTTTTCCTCTGTCCTGTAGGGTCACTGTGAGTCGGAATCGACTTGATGGCAACAGGTTTTGATTTTAGTGACCAAATAAATGCGGAAGGTTACCAGTGGTCCTTAAATACAAATTGCAAGATTGTTGAATCAAAATTTTCAGATTCCAGACTACCCAGTTATGATATGTATATGTGAAATAAAAGTCAAAATATGTAAAGAGAAAATTATTTTTATTTGCTTCAGCATATTTATGTGTGTGGTAGAGGTAAAGGAGGTGAAGCAACACTGGTCACTCTGTTATCTTTGAACTTAAATCAGTGGTGAACTTTTTTTTTTTTTTTTTTTAACTGTGATTTAGGTGAAAGTTTACAAAAGCAAATTCATTTTCCATACAGCAGTTCATACACATTTTGTTTCTTGACATTGATTACAATCCCTGTAATGTGACAGCTCTCTTCCTGTTTCCTCCTTGTGGTTGCCTTTTTCCTGTGTCCTTCTTTCCTATGCATTCCTGCCCTCTGAGCTATCTCCCTATGCAAATACTGCCCTTCTGATCCCCCATGGTTGATTGTTCTAAGGAGTATACCTACCTGTTGTAAATGTTCACCTTATATGCCTGTCTATATTTAACTGGAAGCTATGGGAGTGAGTTCAACTCTGGGCCTGAAGGGTGACTAGGGGTCATAGTCTTGAAGGTTTTACCAGTCTCTATCAGACCAGTAAGCCAGGTCTTTTTTTTTTTTTTTTATGATTTTGAATTTTGTTCTCCATTTTTCTCCCACTTTATCCAGTAATCTCCTGCTTTGATCCCTTTCTGAGTGGTTGACAGTGGTAGCCAGGCATCATCTAGTTCTTCTAGTCTCAGGGTCAGTCATATGGGCTGAGATTCTCATGGTCCACTAGTCCCTTGGACTAATTGTGTCCATAAGTCTTACAAAGGTAAACTTTATAAAAACAATGTTTATTCTAACCAGGAAAACTACCAAAATGCTTAATTAAATCTAATAATCTCCAACACTGGTTCTTGAATGGAGGATATTACAGTTACTTTGAGGAGCTTTCTCACTAACTCATTTTTCCCTTCACCATTTCCATTTGGAAAATCTTTAATCTAGGATTACTATTTTGGGAAAGATTGGGGTTACTTTAATCATCTTCTTGGTACCTCTCTTTAGTATTGTGTTGATTCTGTTGTTGGGTGTCATCAAGTCAATTCCAACTCATAGTGACCCCATGTCCCAGAGTAGAACTGCCCCATAGAGTTGCTTAGGCTGTAATTTTTACCTAAAGGACCCCTAGTGACACAGTGGTTAAGCACTCCGTTGCTTACTGAAGGTTGGCAGTTCAGACCCACCAGCTGCTCTGCAGGAGAAAGATGTGGCAGTCTAGGACTGTAAAGATTGCAGCCTTTGGGGGCAGTTCTAGTCTGTCATCTAGGGTCACTATGAGTTAGAATTGACTCCATGGCAATGAGTTTTTCATGTTTGTTTGTTTGTTTGGAATCTTCACAGGAGCAGATTGCCAGGTCTTTCTTCCCCAGAGCCACTGGGTGGGCTTGAACCACCAACCTTTAGGTTAGCAGCTGAGCACTTAACTGTTGTGCCACCAGGGCTCCTTGTTAGTACCATAATGGTAAAGAATCAAAGTGTTCTATTTCTTAAATATGCCTCATGGGAGATGACGTATATATACCAAAACGATAGTGTCAGCTAGCATCCCTCTTTCCCAATCTATACTTCTCTGATGGCTCATTCGTTCTACCTTTGTTGTTGTTGTTGTTGTTA
>NW_006921633.1:12232226-12233436 GCF_000298275.1 Orycteropus afer afer
CTTCCTTCCGAGGAGTGGCTGGTGGGTTTGAACCGCCAGCCGTCTGGTTAGCAGGCAAGTGTCTTAGCCACTATGCTACCAGAGCTCCCATTCTACCTTTAGGAAGTGGCTTTAGCACCTTGGAAGTAGTGAATTTTTATAATTAAATATTTATAAGCATTATACTTTTCTAAAATAACTTACAAGTGTTCTTACAATCATTTTCTCAGTGTGATTTGTAGATGTGATGAGTTATAATCTCAATTTTAATGATCGTTTTTACCTAGTTTAGTTAAGAAGGAGTTTCATTGTGCCGTAACTTTGGCTAGAGTCTTTTTACTTGATGTAGATCTAATTCCAGGGAAAATTTACTAGGCATCTTCTCTATACTCATACGTTGAATTTTCTTTCTAGTGTGTACCTAAGCCATGTGATACAAAAAGTATATTAAATTGTTTTTATCAGAGTAACATCTACATAACATCTTCTCTTTTAAGGTGAGAAGGAGCCTCTTCTGGGGAGATTGAATTATAAATCAAAAGGAAATTTTTTTTTCTCTTTGTAGAGCCAGGAAATGTCATTTCTATTCTTATTTCTTCAGAGTTTTTGAAAATGGATTCATTGGTAAGTATTAATGAAAGACCCAAGCTCTTTTATTCAGCTATACTTGATTTAACAGGTATACTTTGATTTTTCCTTCAAGTATCTAGAAAATTCTAAGACATCTTAATAAAATAGTTAATTCAAGAGTGTGAGTCCATTAAAATAAACGGCTCACATTTGAAGGTAGTTTGTTCTATTGAGGAGAGGCAAAGGCCTCTGTGTATTATGTGTATGTTATGTCTATGAGGGCAGCATTTATCCTCAAAGAGTGGCTCACTGTTATGTTAGATGAAACTAGCAGTATTAACTGTACCCCAAAAGAGATTTTACTCTAGAACTAAATTAAGTAAAAAATTTTTTAATTGTGATTTGAGTGAAGATTTACAAAGCAAATTCACTTTCCATACAGCAGTTCATATACACTTTGTCTCATGACATTGACCACAGTTTACCACAGTGCAACAGCTCCCCTCCTACTTCCTCCTGATAGTTACCTCGTCCCAGTGTCCATCCATCCATGCATTCCTGCCCCCTGAGCTATCTCCCTGTGCATAAGTAGCCCTTCTTTCTCTCATGATTGTTGTCTCCAAGGAGTGTATCTACCTCAGGTAAGTGTTCAACTCATATG
>NW_006921633.1:12235462-12235983 GCF_000298275.1 Orycteropus afer afer
TCTCTATGTCTTTCTCATCCTCAATGCTGCCATATTGGTCACTCACATTTGGTACATTGACCTTTTCTGCTTTTCTCTATCTATCTAACAGCAGTCCCTCCCCACCCCTCCCACCCCTTAAATTAAGTAAAAATTTTAATTGAAATAGATTTGTTTCACTATTTAATTTCTTTAAGTATATATTGCTTATTTGTGTCTTCCATTTACAGTTGAGGGAATGAAGAATGGATTTCCAAATACTAAACAATACTATTTACTGTGTATGTATATCATAGATGCTCATGTGTGTTGCTTAAGAGGAGCTGGTGATACATGAGAGAATATAAACACATACATTACTAACTCTCATTTTTGTTGTTGTTGTTGTTGTTTTGTTAGTTATCACTTAAATGTTTTTGTATGTTTTGGAGGTTTTCTTTGAAATAAGCATTTGCTTTTTTTTTTTTTTTTAATTAGGATTTGGGTGAAGATTTACAGAGTAAATTCACTTTTCATACAGCAGTTCACATATACTTTGTCTC
>NW_006921633.1:12242058-12248475 GCF_000298275.1 Orycteropus afer afer
TGTGTTAATTGGTTTCCCTTTTCTTTGTTGAAGAGGGTCTGTGCAATCTTTCTGCCTAGTCCGCCATCTTGCCCCGCCTCCCAGCATTTGCTTTTAACTCCTGATAAAAATACACAGGGCAACAGGATACTCCTTTGTTATGTTAGCAGAAGTAAAGTTTCATTATTTATTTGATTGCTTAGATTTTTATCAGTTCCCTATAGTCTTTCTGGGAGCTCTGGTTGTGTAGTGCCTAAGACACTTGACTACTAACCAGAAGGCTGGTGGTTCAAACCCACTAGCCACTCCTCAGAAGGAAGACTGGGCAATCTACTTCCATAGTGATACCACCTCAGAAACCCAAGGAGGGGTTGCTATGAGTCAGGTCTGACTCCATGGCAGATAACAACAACAACAATATAGTATTTCTACTCCTTGGCCTTCCCCACTCAGTCAACTGGTATTAATTGCCTCAGGAAGGAGTTATAGAGAGGAAAAATAAAAAATTAAAAGAGTTCTTTGAAACCTAAGCCCCAAAGGATCATTTTAATGCCAGAAACAAAAATTTTGAAAGGGTATATCATTAGCCAGTGCTACTTATTCTACCTGTATGCTGAGCAAATAATGTGAGAAGCTGGACTATATGAAGAAGAAAGTAGCATCAGGATTGGAGGAAGACTTATTAACAGCCTGCGATATGCAGATGATACAGCTTTTCTTGCTGCAAGCACAGAGGACTTGAAACACTTCCTCATGAAGATCAAAGACTGCAGTATGTATTACATCTCAACATAAAGAAAAATCCTTACAAATGGACCAATAAGCAACATTACGATAAATGGAGAAAGGATTGAAATTGTCAAGGATTTTGTTTTATTTGGATCCACAGTCAACACCCATGGAAGCAATAGTCAAGAAAACAAATATTGCATTGGGCAAACTGCTGCAAAAGACCTCTTTAAAGTGTACAAAAGCAAAGATGTTACTTTGAGGACTGAGGTGAACTGAAACCAAGCCATGGTATTTTCAGTCGCCTCATATGCATGTAAAATCTGGACAAAGGAATAAGGAAGACCAAAGAAGAACTGATGCCTTTAAATTATGATGTTGGCGAAGAATGTTGAATATACCACGGACTGCCAGAAGAATGAACGAATCTGTGTTGGAGGAAGTACATACAACACCTTGTACTTCTTAGCCTTCCCCACTCAGTCAACTGGTATTATGGAATGCATCTGGGAATGCACCTTGGAAGCAAGGCTGGTGAGACTTCATCCCACATACTTTGGACATGCTATCAGGAGGCCTGGAAAAGGATATCATGCTTGTTAAAGTAGAGAGTCAGTGAAAAAGAGGAAAACCCTCAGTGAGATGGATTGACACAGTGGCTATAACAGTGGCGTCACACATGATGACGATTGTGAGGATGACACAGGACCAGGCAGTATTTCATTCTGTTGTATGTTGGATCACTAGCAGTCAGAACTGACTTTGATAGCACCTAACAACAACAACAACAGTTTCCCCCCACCAAAGCCTACATCTTCAAAAAGTAAATACATATACTTCAGATTGGAGAGAAGGGAAGAAGTCAGAGAGGAACCCAGCACAACTAAGGAAATCCTGAATGATTGAAATTTTATTTCTCCCACCCAGAGAAAGAGAGGCTTAAAATTATCACTTAGTTATGGAAAGTCACGTATCCTGTACACTTGAGTTTGTAGACTAAGTTTTATACCTGCCACATCTATGTAGGAAGATCATTACTTAATGTTTTAAATATTACAATAAGGTTGAGAATTCTTTTTCCAGGTATATGCATATGTGTTTTACAAATTTGACCTGCTGGCTGTTGTACATAGGGTTGCTGTGAGTTGAAGCTGACTCAGTGGTACCTAACAACACAACATGTTAACCCAGATAGGCAAAACCCCTGCCATTGAATCTATTTCAATTCATAGCCACCCTCTAGGACAGAGTAGAACTACACCTTAGGTTTCCAAGTCTATAAATCTTTACAGAAGCAGACTGCTTCATCTTTCTCCTGTGGAGTGGCTGGTGGGTTCAGATCACTGACCTTTTGGTTAGCAACCGAATATTTTAACCAGTGCACGACCAGAGCTCCTTAAAATCCAGTTAGTCCCTAGCAATACATAGATAGATTGGGCTTTTAGTAACTTTTTATCTTTGAAAGTATTGATGAAACTTGGTGCTACTATTTTCAACGTTAATTTTTATTGTTTTCAGGTTGAACAATGTATTCAATATTGCCACAAAAATATGAATGCCATAGTAGCTACCACCTGCAACATGAACTGTATTAATGCAAATCTTCTTACACGTATAGCTGATCTGTTCACACACAATGAAGTTGATGATTTAAAGGACAAGAAAGATAAGTTTAGGAGGTAATTTTAAAAATTTAATTTTTAACCTGATGTTTCTGTTAGAAGAAATGTATTTCTGTTTTACTCTAGTGTTTTTTAAGTAATGTAGAGCCAGTGGTACAAGATAAAAATTAATAATTAAATTGGTTATTTTATATAATGAACATGAATATGTTGTGGTAGTAACTTACGTTAAAAATTAGTAAGGTAGGCTTTTGTATAGATGGGAAGAGTGGCATGAAATGAGGTGAGCAAGGGTCGTGTCATTTAGGAGCTATTTAGGCGATCACAAGGAGGATATATTTTATTCTAAGTGTGATTGGAAGCAGAAAAGTGACATGATCTAATTTTCACAGATCATTCTAGTTGCAAGAACAGATTGTAGGGGCATGAGAATTGAAGCAAGGAGATGATTGAGAAGGCTAGTGCAATAGTCTGGTGAAAGATGACAGGTGGACTAGAGTGGAACCAGTGGAGCTCAAAAGAAGTAGATGAATTTAGGGTATGTTAGAATGATTTAACAGATTTATAACAAAATGATGGAGAAAAGGCAAGGATTCAAGGGTAATTACTAGGTTTTTGAGCTTGGAGGCGATGCCATTTATGGAGCAAGGAAAGACTGGGAATCGAGATAGATTTGGATCTTACTAATATTCTCTATGAGTCGCGTCCGACTCGACGGCACATAACAACAACAATATGCTTATCGGGCATTCAAGTGGAAATAGCAGGGAAATAGCTGGATATACAAGTCTGGAGTTGAATCACAGGTCAGGACTTAAAATAGCTATTTAAGAGAAAATGAGGTTTGAAGCCAGGAACTGGGTGAGATTTTCTAGCAAGAGACCAGTGTTCTTTGTATTTTGTTCAGGAAATCTTTGCCTACCTAAAAGTTGTGAAGATATTCTCCTATGTTTTTTCTATTACCTATCTTGAATTAATTGTTGTGTGTGGTATGAAGTAAGTGTCATGGTTCCTTTTTTCCCAAATGGTTATCTAGTTGACATAGCACCATTTACGGAATAGGCCATCCTTTCTCCACTGGGTTGTAGCAGCAGCTTTACTGTAAGGTCTGTGTATGGGAAGTCTGTTTCTGAGATCTCCATTTTGTTTTGTTGATTTTGGTCTATCTATCCTGTATCAGTAACATGCTATCTTAATTATAATAATTTTTTTACAATTAAGAAAGGGCTAAATGATAGATATCTATAAGTGTTAGTTTCTTGTAAAAACTGATTCTTGATCAAGCAGTACTCATTAATAGGTTTGTTTACGTAGTAGAACACCAAAAATGTATTATGAACTCCCAAAGGGAAGCTCTTTAAGGATTTATTAATCTCATTTACACATGTACAGACATATCAGTGTTTATCTTAACAAATATCAAGTAACTTTAGTAAAGTAAATACAGAAAAGTAATTTGTTGGTCATTTGTTGTTAATAGTAAACTTTTTTGTAAGAAGATTGAGAGACTGTTTGATCCTGAGTATGTGAATCCAGATTCTCGGAGTAACGCAGCCACGTTATACAGGTATGGTAATGTGTTCTTTGGTATGCTATATAATGCAGCTGAATTCTCCACTTTTACTACATTTAAATTTTACTTGAGTGTTTTTATATCTTCTTCATGTTTTAGATGCTATTTGTGTAAGAAACTTTTAACAAAGGAAACAGAAAGAAGAATTCCTTGCATTCCTGGAAAAATCAATGTGGATCGACATGGAAATATTATCTATGTTCATTTAAGGTGTAGTGAAAATACATCCTTTTTGTGTGTGTGTGAACTTCTAGTGTAGTTACAAAAGCATAAGTATGCCTATAAAGGGAGCTCTGGTGGCGTACTGTCTAAAGCATTTGACTTCTAACCAGAGGCTGGTGGTTCAAACCCACCAGCCACTCCTCAGAAGGAAGATGGGGCAATCTACTTCCGTAATGATAACGCCTCGGAAACCCAAGGACGGATCACTATGAGCCGGTTCCGACTCAACGGCAGTGAGTGTGTTTTTTTTTGGTTTATGCCTGTAAAGAATGGAATAGCATCTTTTATTGCACGTGATCCAACTTTGATTTGGAAAGATGTTACTTTCAAAACAAGCTAAGGCAGCTATAAAACTGCCTTATAAATATAAAGCTGTTTTACTGGATAAATTTTTTTTTTTTTTATTAGGATTTGGGTGAAGATTTACAGAGTAAATTCACTTTTCATACAGCAGTTCACATATACTTTGTCTCATGTCATTGACCAAAATTTACAATGCAGCAGCTCCCCTCCCACTTCCTCCCCATAGTTACCTCCTCCCAGTGTCCATCCCTTCATACTCTTCTGCACCCTGAGCTATCTCCCTGTGCATAAGCAGCCCTTCCTTCTCCCATGATTGTTCTCTCCAGGGCGTGTGTCTACTTGAGGTAAATGTTTAACTCACATGCCTGTACTTTGTTTGGCTGGAAACCACAGTTGTGGGTTCAATTTACTGGATAAATTTCATAATGTTTTTAAACTTTAAAATAAAGTTGTGGTGCATTAATCAGGAAAGATATTTTATTCTAGTCATTGCCATTAACATATAATTTCACTAATAGATTTTATTTATCTATATATGTTATACTGAATTTTGTCATAAAACTGAATTTACTTCCTGTGAATTTTGACAAGTGAGGAAAATTGTCTTTAAAATTGGATTTTCCATAATCTATAGGTTCATCATATTTTATCAGTATTTCATTAATACATAACCTATTTTTTTCCCTTTTAAATATAAAACAAGTTCTCATTCTGAGTTGGAGGAGGAGGTTTTGTAAATAGGTACAATATTTCAGGAAGGTGAATATTTTTAAATGTATGTATTATTTGACAATATTCGACTGTTAGGAAATTATCCAAACAGGAAATGTTGGAATTTTATTTATTGCTATATTGTTTAAGTAGCAACATAAATAAATAGATCAGCTCCCCTCCCACTTCCTCCACATAGTTACCTCTTACCCGTGTCCTTCCCTCCCATACACTCCCCCCACCCTACCCCACCCCACCGAGCTGTCTGCCTGTGCATACACAGCCCTTCTATTCTCCCATGATTGATCTCTCCAAGGAGTGTATCTACCTAATGTAAATGTTCTTTTGCTTGCCTATAAGTCACAGGGGTGGGTTTAGTTCCAGACCTGAAGAACAGCTAGGGCCATAGTCTCAGGGGTTTCAGCAAATCTGGTCCTTTTTTTTTTTTTTTTCTTTAATGATTTTGAATTTTGTTCCACATTGTTCTCCTACTCCATCCAGGATCTCCTACATAGCTCCCCTTCCGAGTGGGTGACAGTGGTAGCTGGGCACCATCTAGTTCTTCTGGTCTCATAGTCAAATAGGCTGAGGATCACATGGTGTACCAGTCCCTTGGAGTAATTGTTTCCATGCATCTTCGGTTTTCTTCACTCTTCTTTGCTCTGGACAAGGAGAGAACCATAGTTGGATCTAGATGGCTGCTTGCAAGCTTTTAGGATCCTAGTCGCTACTCACCAAAGTAGGAAGTGGAACAATGTTTTGTATAGTATGTTATGCCAATTGAGCTTGATGTTCCTTGTGACAATGGTCCCAAGCCCACAGGTCCAACTACTCTCTCTCTCTCTTTGGGTAGCTGGCTGTGGCCAAGAAGTGACTACAACTTGTCCCTTGTCAGCTCTACTATATACCTGGGAATTCTTAAAGAACATACCAATACACTTATAGAAACATTGTCTGGCAACCCTATACATGGTCTTGGGTACACCCCACCATGCATAGACATACCTAATAGTTCAGCCTGTCCACCCATCTATCCACCTGTATGTGCAAAAGAGTTCATCTTTGTTGTCTGTACCTCCCATGCACCTCTATGTGTTCCTCTTCCTCAGTGCCACCTTGTTGATCCCTCACATTTGGTACATTGCCCTTCCCTTCACCCAAATCAATATTTATCTCTATCTATCTAACAGTGTTCCCTCCTTTCCCCTCCCACCCCTGTTGTTGTTGTTGTTGTTAAGTGCCGTCGAGTCGTTTCCGACTCATAGCGACCCCATGCAC
>NW_006921633.1:12252435-12253579 GCF_000298275.1 Orycteropus afer afer
AGGAGGGGTCGCTATGAGTCAGGGCCGACTCGACGGCACATAACAACAACAACAACGATAGCTAATGATCCTGAGCATTTCTTTATATGGCTGCCTGAATATACTCTTCAGTGAAATGTCTATTCATGTTTTCTGCCCATTTTTAAATTGGATTATTTGTCTTTTTCTTACTGAAGTGTTGGAGTTTTCTGTAAATGCTAGAGATAAGTCCCTTGTCAGATACATCATTGCTGAATACTTTTTCCTAATCTGAAAGTTCTCTTTTGACACTTTTGAAGAAGTCTTTGGAAGCACATAAAAATTAAATTTTTAGAAGATCCCATCCATCTAGTTTATCTTCTGCTTGTGCATTTTGGGTTATGCTTGATAATCTATTTATGCCTTATTTTAAACCAAAACCAAATTCACTGTCGTTGAGTTGGATCCAACTCATAGTGACGCCTCCTTGGGTTTCCGAGGCAGTATCACTACGGAAGTAGATTGCCCAACCTTCCTTCTGAGGAGTGGCTGGTGGGTTTGAACCGCCAGCTTTCTAGTTATAAATTTGCCCCAAGTTTTTCCTTGAGGAACTTTATAATTTTAGATTTCACATTTAAGCCTTTGATCCATCTGGAGTTAGTTTTTGTGAATGGTATGAGGTACACATCTTGTTTCATTTTTCTGCAAATGGATATCCAGTTTAGCCAGCACCATTTATTAAACAGACCATCTCTTCCCCATTTAATGGATTTTAGCCCTTTGTCAAAGATCAGCTGACCATAGGTCGATGGCTCTATTTCTGTGTTCTCAGTTCTGTGTCTGTTGTTGTACCGATACCAGGCAGTTTTGACTACTGTGGCTGTATATTAGGTTTTAAGATCCAGGAGTGTGAGACTCCTACTTTATTCTTTTTCTTCAATAATGCTTTGCTTATCCGAGGTCTCTTTCCTTTCCATATAAAGTTAGTGATTGGTTTATCCATATCCCTAAAGAATGTTGATGAGATCTGGATTGGGATTGCATTGAATGTATGTATAGATGGCTTTGGGTAGAATTGACATTTTCACAATGTTCTATCCACAAGCATGGTATGTTCTTCCCTTTATGTAGATCTCTTATGGTTTCTTGGAGTAATCTTTTATAGTTTTCTTTGTACAGGTCTTTT
>NW_006921633.1:12254593-12264237 GCF_000298275.1 Orycteropus afer afer
AGAATGTTCCATGTGCACTGGAAAAGAATGTATATTGTGCTGTTGCTGGGTGAAGTGCTCTGTAGATGTCTATAAGGTCAAGTTGGTGGATTTTATTGTTTAGCTCTTCTGCATCTTTGTTGAGTTTCTTTCCAGTTGTTCTGTCTTTCATTGAAAGTGGTGTTATTAAAGTCTCCCATTATGACTATGGAGTCATCTATTTGCCTTTTTAGCTCTTTTAAAGTCTGATTTATGTATTTTGGGGCTCTTTCATTAGGTCTGTAGATATTTATTATGGTTATATCTTCTTGTTCAATTGATCCTTTAATCATTATATATTGCCCTTATCTCTTATGGTGGTTTTTGTCTTAAAGTCAATTTTATAAAAAATTAATATTGCCACTCCTGCTCTTTTTTTGGTTGCCATTTGCTTGATATAACTTTTTCAACTTTTGATTTTTAGTCTAGTTTTGCCTTTGTCTCTAAGGTGTGTCTCTTGTAGACAGCATATTGATGGTTTATGTTTTCTTATTCAGTCTGCAACTCTCTGTCTCTTGAGTGGTGCATTTAATCCATTGACATTCATTGTAATTATTGACAAGTATGAATTTGTTGATGTCATTTTGTTACGTGTTTTTTCGTGGTGTTCTTTGTTCCTTTGTTCCATATAATTTTATGTGCTGAGCTCATTTTGTTTATGAATCATATTATCATTTCCTTTGTTGCTGTTGTTTTAGTATTTGCTGAATATTTGTGCTTGTCTCTTTCTTATTATGATGTGAAGGTTTATCATTTTTCTTTGAGGTTATCCTTTGATTTATAATTTTCTCCCCAAATTTAGAACAGTCCATCCTATCTTGCAAATTTGTTGACTTCCTCACCATTTAGAAGTTCTGTAACTACACTATTATTTCCCTCTTTTTGGTTTATAGTTGTCCTCATTTGCCAGTTGATGTCTCTGGTTCCATATTAACAATCTTGTAAGCTTATTTTACTTTGGATACTTCCATAGCTGTCTTGGTTTCTGTGTTATGTCATCTTGTGTATTAATGGTCAGCTGTTGTTTGCTATTATTGGTTCTCTATTCCAAGAACTCCCTTTATTATCTCTTGTAAGGTTGGTCTGGTTTTAACAAATCCCTTTATTTCTGCTTTCCTGGAAATGTCCTAATTTCACCATCATATTTGAGGGACGATTTTGCTGAGTATATAAATCTTTTTTGGAAATTTTTCTCTTTCAGGGTTTTATATATACCATCCCATTGCCTTCTCGCTTGGATGGTTTCTGCTGAGAAATCAGAGCTTTTTCTTATTGGTTGTCCTTTGTAGGTAACTTTTCATTTTTCCCGTGATGCTTTTAAGAATCTTTCTTTGTCTTTGGTTTTGATGAGTTTCATGATGATATATGTCTTGGTGATTTTCTTTTGAGGTCTATTCTGTTTGGGGTTCGTTGGACTTCCTGTATGGATCTTTAATCATATCAAGGAAGTTCTCTTCCAACAAATCTTGGACAGTTTTCTCAGTGGTGTTCTTTTTCTCCTCCTGTTCTGGAATTCCGATTGTACATAGGTTCTTCCTTTTGATGGAATCCCACATGAATCTTAGGCTTTCTTCATTTTTGTTTTGATCTTTTTCTGACTGATCCGTTTCCAAAGAAGTATTCAGGTATTTGTCTTCAATGTCATTAATTCTGTCTTCCATTGATTTGATTCTACTCCTTTGCCCTTTCAATGTGTTATCTATTTCTGAAAATGTAGTATTAATTATCTGGATTTCTATCTGTAGATTTTGTATCATTTCTAATTTTTCATTTATTTTGGCTTTTTTTTTTTTTTTTTTTTTGTCTTTTCTTCCTATATTGTTCTAGGGTTTTGTCTGTGTTTTCCTTATTTTTTGCCAGTGTTTTCCTTGATCTGTCTCTTAATCCTTTCAAGATACCTAAGTGTAATTCTTTTGAATTCCTTATCAGGGAGTTCCAATGCTGCTTCTTCCTCAGGAATGTGTTCTGGGTCTGTATCCTGCTCCCTTGTTTCTACTGCTTTATCTTACTTCTTTGTGTGGACTGTAATACTCTGTTGTCTCTGAGACACTGTGACATTGTTACATTTAGATCTCTGTTAACTTTCCAGTCATTCCTGTCTGGAATGTCTTTGTGGTCCCTGGCAAGTGGAGCCTATTCTTAGGTCCCTGGAATCTGAGAGAATGTTGTCACTTTAAACATCCAAAATGGCCAAACTGCTTGTAAACATTCATAATGGCTGCACCCTTGGACAGGTAAAAGTCCACAGCTTAGCCCATCTCCCTCTTTGCTGCTTCCTCCTTTATTCACCAGCCACCAGTGCTGTCTTGCATGGGCCCCCCATCTAGCAGGGCTGATTTTTAGGTTATTTCTTGGATTCTAACACCACTTGGTAATATCCAAGCTGTCCATGCTATCAGGATCACTGACAGACTGCAGCTCCATATGTCTTCTTTTTCGGTGCTTTCATGCAGGTTCTTCTACTAGTTGGAGTTCTGTATCCTTCCTTTCAAAGCTCAGGACTCCAGGATTATCTTCTGTATCTGAGTTAATTGGTTCCCCCTTTTCTTTGTTGAAGAGGGTCTGTGTAGTTTGTCTGCCTGTTCCGCCATCTTACCAGAACCCTCCCATAAAGTTTTAATATAATAGACTTTATAGGGATTTAACTAAAGATTGTACAGGGACCGCCTGTACATAATATGGTATTCGCACAATGTCCATGTTGCAACACACACCTGTATATCCCTACAGTAAAATCCAAACCAAACTCACTGTCATCGAGTTGGATCCAACTCACAGTGACCCCTCCTTGGGTTTCCGAGGCGGTATCAGTACGGAAATAGATTGCCCAACCTTCCTTCTGAGGAGTGGCTGGTGAGTTTGAACCACCAGCCTTCTGGTTAGTAGTCAAATGCCTTAGGCACTATGCTACCAGAGCTCCCATCCATACAATAGTGTATCTTTATAAAATGCATCTTACCTGTTCTTAATATATGCTTTAAGAGTAATGTGGTAAAAGAAGATATACTTGCTTAGGAAATTATTTGTATTAAATTGAGTGACATAAACAGATTATGAAACAAAACAGGAAGTATGTTCATGTTCACTAAAATATTAACTGTGGTGTTACCTTTGGGTGATACTATTATGGATGATTTTAGTTTTCTCTTTACTTTTATTTTTTTCCTATGGTCAAAATGCATAGCACTTTTATTAAAGAAAATATCTTTCAAATGTTAGATTTCATATTGTTAACATTAAAACAGCTGTACAGGGAAACATTTAACAATTGGTCTTAATAGCACAGTCAGCTTTATAATGTTTCATTTTTTTTTGAATAACCAAGGAGTCTTCATTAGTTATTTTAAGCCTCTATTTTTATAGGTGGGTTTTTTTTTCGTCTTGAGACTTGATTCACCTTTTGAAAATTACTTCCATTGTAACAATAACTATTAATAATATTATGTGAAAAAAGTAATTAATATTACCTTCAACATTAGTTTTTGTTTTTTCATTCAAAGTATTTTCCTACAAGTCTGCTATTGATGTATATACTTTAAAAATTGTCTTTAAATAACTTTTTCAAACAGATTGTTCCTGAGTAATTTGAAATGCAGGATGACATTTTGTTCTTTGTTGATCTAAAGGCAAAAAATAGCAGAAGTTAAAAAACAGATTAAAAAAGGGATTTGAGAAAAAAAAGAAAATAGGGATGGGAGTTACATATGAATATAGTGAAGCTGGATTTTTAGGCCAGAGCTCCTACAAAATATCTATTATGTACACCTAATTATATATAGGGAGCTCTGGTAGCATAGTACCTGAGGTGCTTGACTGCTAACCAGGAGGTTGATGGTTCAAACCCACCAGCCACTCCTCTGAAGGCAGGTTGGGCAATCTGCTTCCATAGTGATACCACCTCGGAAACCCAAGGAGGGGTCGCTATGAGTCAGATCTGACTCGACTGCATATAACAACAACAGCAATTATATATAACAAACTACATTACTCAATTATTAGAAAATATGTTTTGAAAATAATGTAAAAAACTAGTAGATTAATGAAATGCTTAGAATCACCAATAATTAGAATAATATAACAGTTGAGCCTCTTTTCACTAGAGACAAGACTTGGGATGTTCATGAGTATTTGAATAGTTATTTTGAGGAGTTAAAATCTTGGAGAGATGTATATTGGCGCTTGTGGGGAACAGTCAACTGGCTGACTTGCTCAAGATGTTGTCAAGTGAGTTTTTTGTTTTTTAATTTTTTTCTGCAAATGTTGAAGTAAAGGCCCTTTGGATATATGCTGTTTAATTAGTATGTTTTATTTGGACAATATCTGACATCTCTTTAAAGAATCTAATGGCAGAGATAATGGCGCTAGTTAGCCTGCATTTGGCTTCATTTCTCTTTCCATGTTTCTCTTCCCTTTTTTACTTTCATTGATGCAGCAATCAACACCTTGCTGATTTTTTAGAAAACCAACAGATTTTAAGTGACCAAATACATTTTTCCAGTGGGGAAAAAGAAAAAAAGCAATATCCTCTTGTTATTTCCAGCCAAAAATGTTTTCCACTGGCCTTTAAGTATCTTTAGAAATTCAGAAGTAATTTGCCGACAGGATCCTGTATTGACCTTTTATTATATCAATTAAAAAAAAGTTTTTGTTTGTTTTTCATAAAAGAAGTCTATAATAAAAGCACAAGAAAGCTTACTATTTGAAGGAACTTAGAGTAAATTCTTGTATAGAATAAGCAGGTTTTTATAGGTCACACTCACTCCTAATTAATCTTTGTATAAATGTAGAGTTTTCTAGATAAAATTTCTTACAAACCCCTGAAGTCTTTCTACCCCATTAATTTTCTTCTCTCTCAGGTAATCATTTTTAATGGAGGAGAGGAAGCTTATCAAAACCATGAGGAGTGAGATTTTTCTAACTGCATAAGATCCCACCCAACTGATATCCTATGTCCTACACTTTTTTAAAAAAAATCAGATTTACTAGAGTCCTCCAGCCCTTGACATTGTCAGTTGTGCTAGCCTTGTTGTTGTTTTGTTAACTAACAGTAGTGATCCTTCCTATGATTAGGGTGTCACTTTTAATTTAATCAAGGATATCGGGCTTCTCAAATCTGACTTGTTTTAGTATGTCAGAATGCAGAAAATTTGGGAGAATTGTTTTCTCTTTTATGAATAGCAAATTGAATACTGATTTTTAATATTTATTATGGAACGTTTACAACTTACCTGATTTTGTATGCAAAATACTGTGTGTATGAGAGTGTACACCTCATAGCATTTATCAAACTCTCAAAAATATTTGTTAATTAAAAACCTTTGTTTGAAAATCACAATTGGAACTAACAACTAAGAATTCTGAATTACCAACTATTCTGTCTTACTTTTGTGTTTAAGATTATCAGTGCTTAGATTTGCTAATTTTGTCATGTTCTTAGAATATTTTACCAACTTATAAACATATATGAAGCCTATTATTTTATAATTAAACCTTCATAAGCTTTTTCACCCATGAGTTACAGTTACTCAACAATTTTCATTGGTATTGATGCTGTTTAATTTAAAAAAGATACCAAGGAATAATCAAGTAAGGCAAAATTATATTTTTCATTGGAAAACTTTTGAGGTGACTAAAACCAAAACCAAACTCACTGCCATCAAGTCGGATCAAGTCATAGTGACCCCTCCTTGGGTTTCCAAAGCGGTACCACTATGGAAGTAGATTCCCAGTCTTCCTTCCGAGGAGTGGCTGGGGAGTTTGAACCACCAGCCTTCTGGTTAGCAGTCAAATGCCTTAGGCACTGTGCCACCAGAGCAATTGTAAAATTGGATGTACATTAAGATCAGTTTACCTATTGCTACTGACTCATAGTGTGACCCCATAGGTCAGAGTGGAACTGCTCCAAAAGCTTTCTGTAAAGAAGCAGACTGCCACATCTTTCTCCTATGGAGCAGCTGGTGGGTTCCAACTACCAGCTTTCTGGTTAGCAGCTTAACGCTTTAGTCACTGCACCACCGGAGCTCCTAAGATCATATAACACATCTGAAATTTCAGTAGTTTTACATGCCACAAAAGTCACTCATTTTCAAGTGTACAGCTCAGTGATTTTATAGTTAATTTACAGAGTTGTGCAGTCATCTTCACACTCCAATCTTAGAACATATTTCCATCACCTTGGTAGATCCTTAATGCCCATTTGTAGTCACTCTCCGTTCTCACCTCGTCCCTCTTTTGCGTCTCCATAGATCTTTTGTGTATATTTCATATAAATGGAATCATATAAGATGTGGTCTTCTGTATTTTTGATATGTGTAATTTCATTGTGGAAATAATAGTGGATTTTATTTATTTCTTTTATTTAGGCTTTTCTCTGTATTGAATTTTCCCATTGTCAGTATCACTCAGAAACAGTGGTTTATCCCACTACAGCAAGTTCACTGAATGTGGTTGGCACTGGAATTTATCCCTGCTGTAACCAAAAGGTTCTTCGGTTTGATCCCACTCAGCTTACAAAGGTATATTTTGAATGTTTCCCATTTATAGTTAACACACAGCACTTACTACGCTTTCTATTGAAATCCTCTCCTTTTTCATTAATGTATAAAAGTAATAATTTTATATAGAAAACACTTGAAACGATACATAATATAACACTGTTGCCTCTGCACCTCTTCCTAGAGTGATCACAGATAATAGTTTCCTTTTTGGCCTTATTTTTATATACTTCAGGTACAAATTATATGTAATTTTGATATTGGAAATGAAATCATACTATGTATATTAGTATTCTTTCACTCAACAATGTACCTAGATTATCTTTCTGTGTCATTGTGTAGTATTCCAAATTGTGCATAAATCACAATTTATTTAACCATTCTCCTATTGATGAACATTTAGGTTGTTTCCAGATTGATGGTTTTACAGTGTTGAAATGAACATCCTTGCACATAATCTTGGTGTAGTATGTGAGTATTGCTGTAGGTTAGATTGATCGCTAACACTTTTGAAAATGTTACATAATTATATTTCATGAGTGGATGAAAAGAATCTGAAGCTCTTCCTTATCAGTATTCATAAAACAAGTATTTATAAAACTGAAAGAAGGCTGCTGTGGCTTACAGAAAACATGTACGATGCAAGACAAGGCTGACAAGGTAGATAGGGGTCATGCCATGTAGCGGCAGGACTTTGTAGCCCATATTAGTTTTTTCTTTAGTCTGAGCTTGGAAAATATCAGTTGCAGTGAGGAAAATGATTTAGGGGTTCGTCAGTGGATTCAGGTACAAGAGGAAGCTATTATAGTAGTCTTAGAGAGAAATAGTAATAGCTTGGATTAAGATAGTAGAGATGAGAAGCTGTGGATAAATTCAATATTTAGGGTGTAAAACTGAAATGACTTAATAGATTGTATCATAGAGAGAGAGGGAAGAGTCAAGGATGACTCAGTTTCTTGTTTGTGCTAGATGGTAGTGTAATTTGCTGAGGAGAAAACAGCAGAAAAAATGAGGTTTAAAGAGAAGCCCCTGAGTTCTCTTTGAGATGCTGTATGAGATAACCTGGCAGAGGCTGCTAGACTGACAGGATTGGGGCTCAAAGAAGTAGTCTAAGTTGGAAGTAATATTTGTAATCACTTGCAAGTAAATGATAATTAAAGAAAACCATCAGAAATAGGTAAGCATAAAAACAAAGTGCCTAAGGATAGAGCCTAAATAAACGACATTTAAAGACTGTGTAGAGAACTGTGAGCCTGCAAAAGAATAATCAGGAGGAGCCAAAATATTGGGAGGAGAACCAAGGATGTTATCACAGAAGGCAGGGGAGCAGTATTTAAGACAGACAGACTAGCCCATGGTGCCAGATATTGCTGGGAGATCAAATAAAATCAAGAGAGAAACATGTTCTTTGGCTTTGGTGACCTGGAATTTACTAGTGACCCAGGCTAAAGTTTTGATGGATGTGAGATCCAGAAGTCAGATTGATAAGGTTGAGGAGTGAGTAGTAAGTGAACTGGAGGAAGCTTGAATAACTCCTTTGAGAAATTTGAGAAAGGGACAAGAAAGATCAATAATTAAATTATGGATGTTTATTATTTTTGTTTTGTTTTAATAGGAGGGCATTTTAAAAGTCAGTGGAGAAGATCCAGTTGAGGAGAGATTGAAAGTATAAGATTTAAGAGGATGCAGAGTGGGATGGGATCCTAAGCACAAGTGGCTGTACTGGTTTAAACAGGAGGAAGAACAGCGCCTCTTTTAACAGTATAAAAGAATAGTGTGGTTGCAGGATTAGTAAAATCTTATGTCATTTGGATGATAACTTATTCCAATCTGATGCTTTTCTGTTCTCTGTAAAGTAGAAAGTAAAGTCATCTGCTAAACATCAGGGGAATAGAAAAGGTTGCAAGGTTTGAAGAAAATATAGAAAGTTTGAAATAGTCCTATTGGAAAACAGGAAAATGTAGGTTGCCTGGTAGTTTAAGGACCCTTTAGAAATTGGTAATCATAAATTTACAGGGAAATCCTACATGGCTTTTCATATCACTTTCATCAGTAGTCCTTGACTGTGTGAGTGCAGGCATGGAGAAAATGGGTAGCTGAGGGCATCCAGAGTTGTTATTTTCCCAGATAAGTATGAAATTTAGGGTTCAGGAATTTGGAATATTGGCATGAATATTAATTGAAATGATGCATTATGGAATTTAAATTGGATTACATTTCTCATATTTGTAATCTGTTACCAACTTTGGTTAGTCAGAATTTTTATTGGTAAGGTAATAAAGTACCTACTTAATGTTCACATTTAAAGTTTTAGGTAGATATTTTTCACGCAAAGCTGTTTATATTGGATGTGAGACTCTAAGCAAAATGAGCTCTCCTTTGACAAGCCCAAGATGTTTCTTTAATTCATGATTACTGTTTTTGCAGTAACATGATTTTTAGTTACTGCATTTATTTGTGGTCAGGATGTTTCTATATTAACTGTCACTTTGCCACATTGTTTTAAACAAAATAGACTTCTAAAAAATTGTAACTTCTTTCTTTGTTATTGTCTACTTATTGATTATATTAATACTCCATTCGGGAGCTCTGGTAGCGTAGTGGCTAAGGCACTTGACTGCTAACCAGAAAGCTGGCGGTTCAAACCCACCAGCCACTCCCTGGAAGGAAGATGGGGCAATATACTTTCGTAGTGATACTGCCTCAGAAACCCAAGGAGGGGTCGCTATGGGTCAGGTCTGACTCAACGGCACACAACAACAATATTCCATTCATTCTGAGAGCATTCAAAGAATAAAATAATAATTAATTTGTAAACTCTGGTATGCAACTTAATGGATAAAGATTGAGATGATTTCTAAGTGAAATTTAAATAGTTCATAGAGTGATTTTTATTTTCACTTATGTCAGACTAAGTAATTCAGACCAAACCTCCCATTAAAAGGCAATTAAAAAAAAGTAGATGGAATATTGTTGTTGTTGTTGTTAAGTGCCGTCGAGTTGTTTCCAACTCATAGCGACCCCATGCACAGCAGAACGAAACACTGCCTGATCCCGCGCCGGCCCCACAATCCCTGCTATACTTGAGCCCATCATTGCAGCCACCATATCAATCCATCTTGTTGAAGGCCT
>NW_006921633.1:12268024-12272308 GCF_000298275.1 Orycteropus afer afer
CTACTTCCGTAGTGATACTGCCTCGGAAACCCAAGGAGGGGTCGCTATGAGTCGGGTTTGACTCGACGGCACACAACAACAACAACAACAACAAACTATTCAGCACACAAAAATAACTTGGCACAGAGGAAACAAGTTACCATGAATGAGAATAGTAGAAGCTTAATGGAAAGAAACAACAAGAACAACAAATATTGGAATTATTGACACTGACTATAGGTATAGTAGATAAGGTATTTGGCCATTAACCAGAAGGTCAGCGGTTCAAACCCACCAGCTGCTCTGTGGGAGGAAGATGAGGCAGTCTACCTCAGTGAAGATTTACAGCTTTGGAAATCCATTGGAGGTTGCTGTAAGTCAGAATTGACTCAATGGCATGGATTTGGTTTTTTGGTTTATAGGAAAAAGAGATTTGTTAGTTTACATTGATAAAAGCCAAGCTTGGAAAATTTTAGCAGGAAATTGCAAGCTATAAAAAGTGACAGATTAAACAAAAACAAATAGAAATGCTAGAACTGAAAAATTTAGTAACAGAAATTCAAACTCAGTGACAAATTTAGCAGCACATTACACACAGCTGAAGAAGGAATTAATGAATTGAAAGATGAGTCAGAAGAAAGTATCCAGAAAGAAGTACAAAATGGTGAGAAATTTAAGAGACAGAAGAGACCTAAAGAGTACAATGAGAAGATCTAACACATAATTTATTGAATTTTCAATCAAGGAAGAAAAAGAGAATGGATCAGAGGCAAAATTTGAAGAAATAATGGCTGAGATTTTCAAAACTTTGGAAGATATTAACTTATGTATTCAAGAATTCCAATGATTCCTAGTAAGATAATAAGAAATCCATTTCTACATGTCACAGTGAAAGTAAAGAAAACTAAAAAGAAGGAAAACATTTTAAAATCAGCTAGAGGAAAAGGGTTTGATATTTCCCTTCAAAACATTGATACTTACAGTTTACTTCTCAGCAGTAGTAGTGGAAGCCACAGTACAGTCAATGAGGTCTTCAGTATACTAAAAGAAAGAAACACGATTAGCAATTAGTTGATAGTTTTTGAAGCTAGGTTACAGGTGCATGGGGGTTCATTGTACTAGTCTTTGTTTCTGTTTGAAATATTTTGTAATAAAGAAAAAAATCCAGAAATCTATGCCTTTGCTTAAATATTCTTTAAGAATAAAGGCAAATAAAGACATGCTTAGACAAACAAAAATTGAAGGAATCTGCAACCAGCAAACTGCTTTAAAGGAAATATTGAAGGGTGTTTTTGACATGCAAGAAAGAATGGAGATCAAAGGAAGAAAATAATGTATTGGTAAATCTGAATGAACACTGACTAAATAAAACAATGATGGTAACTTTTTGTGACTATATACAAATGTGTATATGTGGAATGTATTAAATTACATGTCAATTATATTAACAATTTTAAAAATTAAAAAATAACTGATATATACTATAAAATTTAATGTATAAACTTAACACCTTGCAACAATGGCCTGAAAGTCTGGAGGGTGATGAAATGGCATTTAAAAGGTCTTGCATTATCTGGGAGGAAAGTATTAACATTAGATTTTGATAAGTCAAGAATACAAGTTATAAGTTCTAGGGTAACCTAAAAGGTGAGAACAATGTATAATTTCTAAGTTAATGTATGTGAAGAGAGGGATTGGAGTGATTTTTAAAAATCCAAAAGAAGAGAAATAGGAAAACTGGAAAGTACTTAGAAGGTAGATATAAACTCAAATATATCACTAATTATAGAAAATGTAAATAGTTTAAATGTTCTAGTAAAAAGACAAAATGTGTCAGATTATGGTGGGGAAGGGAAGCAAAAGCTGGCTGTAAAAGATGTATCTAAAACATAAGGATAAGAAGTTTAAAATGAAAGGAAGGAAATGAACAGGTCATATAACCACTAAGTAATAGGAAATAGGTATAGCTTTGTTAGTATCAGGAGCTCTGGTGGCATAGTGCCTAAGGCATTTGACTGCTAACCAGAAGGCTGGTGGTTCAAACCCACCAGCCACTCCTCTAAAGAAAGGTTAGGCAATCTACTTCTGTAGAGATACTGCTCTGGAAACCCAAAGAGGGGTCGCTATGAGTCAAATTGACTTGATGGCCATGAGTTTTGAGTTTCGTTAGTATCAGGCCAAGTAAATTTCAAAGCAAAAAGCATTAATAAAGACTGTCATTTCATAATTACAAAAGAGACAGAAGGTTCTAAATTTGTATGTACCTAATAGCATGATCTTAAAATATATAAAGCAGAAAACCAAAAATATACAAAAAGTAGAAAAGTCTGCAATAACAGTGGAAGATTATTACACATTTCTCCCAATAATAAATCAAGCAGACAAAAAATACCATTAAGGATATAGAAGATTGACAACACATTGTATGTCTGCCTATTAGAAATAAAAAAATTGCAAAATATTTTTTTCAAGCACATATAAGACATTTACAAAACTTGACCATGTGCTGGAATATAAAGCAAATCTCAACTTTCAGAATACTGGGATCATGTTGAGTATTTTCTGTGCATTTATGCTAGAAATCAATGCAGGTAGTCCCCAATTTATGACATTCAAGTTAAAATGAAGCACACTTAAAATTGTTTGCTTATTTTATACATCTTATTGGTTAGTAATATATTTTATATACAGTGTTGCAGTAGGTAATTTGTTGATGTTATTCTCAAATGTTTACTCACAGATGTTTAATGTTATGATTTATAAAGATACTGATAATAAAAGGCAATAATAGTGAAAAAAAAAAAAAATTAAAAAGATGTATTTGACCTGTATCAGAACCTGCTTACACCAGAGTTGTCAGAATGGAACTCTACTGTAAGTCAGAAGCAAACACCCTGCTATCGAGTCTGTTTTGACTCATAGTGACCCCATTAGGTTCCTAAGGCTATAAATCTTTACAGACACAGATTGCCTCATCTTTCTTCTGTAGAGCAGCTGGTGGGTTCAAACCACTAATCTTTGGTTAGCAGCCAAATGCCTTAACCCACTATACTGTCAGGGACTACCTATAATAAGAAAAATAACTATAAAATACTCTTATATGGAAATTAAGAAATGATGCTCTTTAAACCAATGAATCAGGGAAGAAGGCACAAGGGAAATTAGAAAAATAATTTGAACTAAATTTTTAAGAAGGCACACATCAAAATTATTGAGATACAGTTGAAGCTTATGATCTTAAATGCTTACAGACTTAAATGTATATATATTAGGAAAGAAGAAAGGTTGAAAATTAGCAATCATCTCAAGATGCAAAGTAAAAAGCAAGAAAAGAAAATAGAAGGAACAGAATAAAGAAAAAGAGATGAATCAATCAAATACAAAATAAACAGAGTAGAAAATAAAAATCAAGAAGCCAAAAGTTGATTTTTTTTAAATAGCAAAATTGATAAACCTTTATCCAGTAACGCTAATTAAGAAAAGAGAGAAGACACAAATACTACTGTCAAAAATGTGAAAAGTCTGTAAAGATCATGAAAACATTAAAATGATAATAAGAACAACTTTATGCCAGTATGTTTGAAGATATCAATGAATTGGACAATTTCTAGAAAAACTCATCTTACTAAAACTGACACAAGAAAAAATAGAAAATCTAAATTGCCCTATAGCTCTTAAAGAAATTGAAACAGTAAAAAAATATTTGCCACAAAGAAAACTCTTTAAGACAGATTCCTGTACCAGCATATTCTACCAACTGTTTAAGGAAGTAATGCCAAACATTGACAAACTGTTCCAGGAAATGAAAAAAGTCCGTTTCCCAAATCATTTTACAAAGCCAAAATAATTTACTATGAAAACCTGAAGAATAATATGGGAAAGGAAGATCACAGGGCACTGTCATGAATTAGGATGAAAAAAATCTATAAACAAAACATTAGCCATCTAAATCCAGCAATATGTAAAAAAGATACTTATCATGGCCAACTAGGGTTTATTTTTAGGATGCAAAATTGGTTTAGTATTAGACAATCAGTACAGTTTGCTACAATAACACATTAAAGAGGAAAAAAATATTTCTATAAAAGGAGAAAAATCTTTTTGAAAAAAACTTCAAAATTCTGTTGGGTTAAAAACAAAAAATTCTTACCAAACTTAAGAAAAAAAGGGAAATGGCTTAATCGAATACAGGATAGCTAATTTAAAACTTAAAGAAAATAACTCAGTATTGAAACAAAAAAAAAAAGATTTGCTTTCAAGAGCACAGGGTGCTCAATGTCATCATAAACCAAAAAAAAAAAAAAA
>NW_006921633.1:12273910-12275044 GCF_000298275.1 Orycteropus afer afer
GGAACCAGAGACATCAATTGGCAAGTGAGGACAACTATAAACAAAAAAGAGGGAAAAGACTGTGTAGTCACAGAACTTCTAAATGGTGAGGAAGTTAAGAGAGTTGCAGGATAGAATGGATTGTAGTAAAAAGTTCTATACCTCATACCATACACAAAAATGAACTCCAGATGGATCAAAGACTTAAATGTGAAACCTAAAACTATACAGCTCCTCGAGAAAAATCTAGGGGCAAATTTAAGGGCCCTAATATATGGCATAAACAGACTATACAATAGCCAAAAGATGGAAACAACTTAGGTGTCCATCAACTGAGGAATGGATAACGAACTATGGTACATACACACAATGGAATACTATGCAACGCTAAAGAATAATGTAGAATCTGCAAAACACCACATAACGTGGATGAACATGGAGGACATTATGCTGAGGGAAATAAGTCAATCACAAAAGGACGAATACTGTATTAGTCCATTATTGTAAAAGTTAAAAGAAAGGTTTATCTATAGAAAGACATTTTCTTTGTTGGTTACCAGGGGTGGAAGGGAAGGGGAGGGAACGCGGTTAGATAGATAGAGATAAGTATTGATTTGGGTGAAGAGACGGGCAATGTACCAAATGTGAATGAACAGTATGGCAGCATTGAGGATGAGAAAGAGAGAGGCACATGGGAGGTACAGACAACAAATATGATCCCTTTTGCATATACAGTACTGAGTTTCAGTGAAGGCAAACATGGGTATATGGATGGATAGATAGGTGGACAGGCTAAACAATTAGGTATGTCTAAATGGGAAGTGTATCCAAGATCATATATAGTGTTGGCAGACAATGGTCCTAAAAGTTTATGTGAATGATCAGAATTCCCAGGTGTATAGTAGAGTTACAAGGGGAAGGTTGTGGTCACTGTTTGGTCACAGCCAGCTACCCAGAGGGACCAAGTAGTTGAACCTGCGGGCTTGGGACCATAGTCACAGAGGACATCAAGTTCAATTGGCATAACATACTATACAAAACATTATTCCACCTCCTCCTTTGGTGAGTAGCGACTGGGATCTTAAAAGCTAGCAAGCTGCCATCTAGATGCAACAATGGGTCTCTCCTCGTCCAGAGCAAAGAAGAATGAGGGAA
>NW_006921633.1:12275144-12281545 GCF_000298275.1 Orycteropus afer afer
ACCCCTCCTTGGGTTTCCAAGGCAGTATCACTACGGAAGTAGATTGCCCAACCTTCCTTCCGAGGAGTGGCTGGTGGGTTTGAACAGCCAGCCTTCTTGTTAGCAGTGAAATGCCATAGGCACTACGCCACCAGAGCTCCCAGTGTCATCATGCTTCTGTTCAAATTGAACAGGAGGTCCTGAGCAGTATATTATTAATGCAAGGAAAAGAAAATATACAAAAGGATTGAAAAAGGGAGAAAAAATGAAGCTGTCAGAATTTGTAGATGGTATTGTGTATATAGGAAACCCCAAGAAATCTACGAATTACTAGAATTAATAACAGTTTGGGAAGGTTGATCTATTAAAAATCAATTTAAAAAATCAATTATATTTCTATGTACCAACAAGATATGAAATAAATTTTTTAATGAAATTTATAAAAGAAACAACCACCACCCACTGCCATTGAGTCAATTTTAACTCATAGCAACCCTATAGTAGAACTGTCCCATATTATTTCCAAGACTGTAAATCTTTATGGTAGCAGATTGCCTCATCTTTCTCCCATTGAGCAGCTAATATGTTCAAACTCACAACTTTTTGGTTAGCAACTGAATGGCTTAACTACTGTGCCACCAGAGCTCCTTTTATATAAAGAAACAATTTACAAAAGCATCAAAAATAACAAATGCCTAAGAATAAATCTAAGGAGCCTTGGTGGTGCAGTGGTTACATGCTTGGCTGCTAACAGAAAGGTCAGTGGCTCAAACCTACCAGGCGCTCCACAGAAAAGACCTAGAGATCTGTTCCTGTAAAGGTTACTGACTATGGGGTAGTTCTCCTGTGTCATACAGGGTTGCTATGAGTCAAATCGACTCCACAGCACACAATACAAGAATAAGTCTAATAAAATATGTGCAAGACCTCTGCATAGAAAACATAAAACGTTATTGAGAGAAGATTTAAAAAAAAAACAAAACTGAACAATTATTTGTTGTTTAGCGTTATCAAGTTGGTTCCAACTTCTAGGGGACCCTATATGCAACAGAACGAAGTCCTGCCCAGTCCTGCGCCATCCTCACAATTGTTGCTATACCTGAGCCCATCTTTGCACCCACTGTGCCAACCCATCTCATTGAGAGTCTTCCCCTTTTTCACTGACTCTTTGTTTTACCAAGCATGATATCCTTTTCCAGGGACTGATCCTTCTAGGAACATGACCAAAGTACGTGAGACAAAGTCTGGTCATACTCACCTCAAAGGAGCCTTCTGGCTGTACTTCTTCCATGACAGATTTGTAAATACTTCTGTGAGGGTATTTTCAGTATTCTTTGTCAACACCACAATTCAAAGGTATCAACTCCTTTGTTGTTGTTGTTGTTTATGTGCCATCGAGTTGGCCCCAACTCATAGCGACCCTTCCTTGGGTTTGCGAGGTGGTATCACTACAGAAGTAGATTGCCCAGCCTTCCTTCCGAGGAGTGACTGGTGGGTTTGAACCGCCAGCCTTCTGGTTAGCAGTCAAGTGCCTTAGGCACTATGCTACCAGAGCTCCTCTTTAGACTTTCTTATTCTTTGTCCAGCTTTCACATGTATATAAGGCTATTGAAAATGCCATGTGGTTTGAGTTAGGTGTACCTTATGTTCAAAGTGATATCTTTGCTCTCTGACACTTTAAATAAATCTTTTGTAGCAGATTTGCCCAATGTAATATGTCATCTGATTTCTTGACTGCTGCTTCCATGAGTGTTGATTGTGGATTGAAGTAAAATGAAATCCTTGACAACTTCAGTCTTTTCTCCATTTATCACAATGCTGCTTATTGGTCTCGTAAGGGTTTTTGCTTTCTTTATGTTGAGATGTAATCCATACTGAAGGCTGTAGTCTTTGATCTTCATCAATCAGGTTTTCAGTGGCCAGTTTTCTTCAGAAGTGGATAATCTTGTCTTTCTTCCTGGTCTGTCTGAGTCTGGAAGCCCTGCTGAAACCTGTCCACCGTGGGTGACCCTGCTGGGATTTGAAATACCGGTAGCATAGCTTCCAGCATCACAACATGCAAGCTGCCACAGTGCAACAGGCTGACAGACGAGTGGTGGAAAGTTCAAAGTACTGGTTGCTAACCTGCTTTTTCTCTAGCTTACAGCAGAAACATAATATACATAGGATTACATGAGAACAATGTCTCATGGATATCTGATTTAATGTAATTATGCATCATTAAAACAATGTTGGATTGTATTAGTCTGAAAAGGCACAGATACAAAAAATGATAGTGTTGTGTAGATTGGAAACTTAATATTTAAAGATGTGGGTTCTTGTCAAACTGATCTATATAGATTAATGCAATCATAATAAAAATCCCGATAGATTTTTATCAGGAACTTTTCTAAGCTGTTTCTGAGATTTATATGGAAATGCAGATGGCCAGTAAGAGCCAAGATACTCTCAAAGATGACAAAGGTATAAGGACTTATTTACTAGATATCAAGAGTTATTATAAAGCTATGGCATTTTAGGGTGATGTTAGCAAAGAGACAAGTGAGCAGTAGAAGAGAATAGACTATAGGTAGTCCCCAATTTACAATGTATTTGAGTTTCTACGAATACGTTGTCAACTTTCACCCAGATCACAATTAAAAAACAAACAAAACCAGACTGTCATCTGGTTTTGTTTGTTTTTTAATTGTGATCTGGGTGAAAGTTGACAAAGCAAATTGGTGTCCCATTCAACAATCTATACACATTCTGTTTTGTAACACTTATTGCAATCCCCACACTATAACAGCATTTTTCCCACGTCCTCTTTATGCCCACCCCTTTCTTTCATTTTTCCTTCCCATCCCCTCCTGCCTTCCTATCCCTGGGCAAATGCTGTCCTCTTGATCTCATATGCTTGATTGTTTTAATGAGTGTATGCCCTTCTGATATTACTGTTTGCCTCATAGGCTTGTCTGTCATTGGCTGCCAGTTGAGTCACAGAGGTTAAGTTCAGTTCCTAGCTTGAAAAGTCTCTAAGGGCTTTAGTCTGAGGAGTTTCACCATTCTTCACCAGCTCAGTAAGCCTGGTCTTTTTCATGATTTTGAGTTTTGTTCCACATTTTCCCCCACTCTGTCTGGGACCTCTTATTGTGATCCCTTTCAGAGCAGTCAGCAACGGTAGCTGGGAGCCATCTAGTTCTGATCTCAGGTTCACTAATTGTTTCCTGCATCTTTGATTTTCTTCACTCTTTTTGCTCCAAACAGGGAGAGATGAATAGTTGCATCTTAGATGGCTGCTCATGAGATTTTTAAGACACCAGTCATCACTCAACAGTCTGGTTTTTGAGTGGGTTTGTTTTTTTTTTTTTTTTACATCTTATCATTGGTAATATGTATTACAGTGGTGTTCTGTGTAATTGGCTGATATTATTATCATTCTCAAATGTTCGCTCCCAGATGTTCAGAGATCAGATTTATGAAGATACTGATAATAAAAGCTAAGAAAAAAAAAAAAAGAAAGAAGTATTGAACCATGCGAGAACCAACTAAGGAGGGAGTTGTCAGATCAGAACCCTATCGTAAGTCAGGGACTTACCTGTACTTAAAAATAGAGCCACACATATACAGACATTTGACTGACAGAGGTGGCACTGAAGAGCACTGGGCAAAGGATGGCCTCTTCACTAAGAAGTATTCAGACATTTGGGTATCTATATGGGAAAAAATTAGAACTGGACACCTGTCCCATACTATTCACAATAAAAGGCCTGGATGTGAAAGGAAAGCTAATAACTGTTAAAAGATGACACCATAAAGGAAGAGATTAATACATTCATTAATTACATTAAATCAGTTGTGACTGAGAACACAAACTCACAGGTAGAAAGGGATGTTGGCACACATATACTCATAAAAGTTTCATATTAATAAGTTTGGCGGTTCAAACCCACCCAGAAACGCCTCAGGAGAGAGGCCTGGCAGTCTGCTTCTGAAAGGTCACAGCCTTGGAAACCCTGTGGCGTTCTCCTTTGCACACATGGGTCACCATGAGTTGGAATCTACAGTGAAATCATTCATAATGTTGTGTAACCATACCATGTTAAGAATATATTGTTCTAAGATTCCTACAAATCAATGAGGAAAAAAGTCAATAGGCATTTCACACAAGAAAAAAAATTCTGTTGTCCAATAAACATAGAAAGGAGTTCAACCTCACTTGTAATTGGGGGACTGCACATCAAAACCACAATAAGGTACTACTGCACACCCACCAGAATGACTGAAATTAAAAAATCTAAGTGTTAACAAGAATGTGGAGTAACATAAACTCTCATATGCTGCTGATAGCAAGGTAGTTGACACACTTGTTTACTTGTGCACCAGGAAACCCATAGAAGAATGTTTAGAGGAGTGTTTATATGAGCCCCAAACTGGAAACAACCCATCTATCAACAGGAGACTAAGTAAATTGTGTTTATTCATACAATGCAATGCTATGAATTAAAGCAAATGTTACCGTTACATGTGATAACATGGTTGAATTATAAAAGCATAATGTTTAGCAAAAGAGGTAAAACTAAACTGTAGTGTTTAGGGATGCATCCTTCAGTGGTAAGAGTATAAAGAAAAGCAAGGAAGTGATTATCTTAAAATCAGGAGAAAGGATACCCTTTGGTAAGAGGGAGACAGTTATGATTGGGGATGGGCACATGGGCCTCCTGGAGTGTTGGCGGCATTCTTTTTCCAAATGTGGATGGTGGTTACAAGGCTATTCTTTGGTATTCTTCTATGTACATTTATGTTTCTGAATTTATGATCTTTTCTGAATGAGGATTACCTTGTCAGAAGAAAAAGTTGTAAAATGGTTGATATGGGTGGTGAAAGACAAACAAAAACGTGTAACAGTGGTCTTTAAAGGAATGTTTCTCTAATTAGTGTCTCTTACATGACAGGGTTGTAAAGTGAGGGACCACATGGTTGCTCTTTGTGATCAAGGTGAAGGTGGGGATTTGCTGTCCTGTCCGACTACTAGAATACTGGACGATCTACTCAGTCACAAAGATGTCATTGTTGTGCCTTTTTCTAAAGATACAGTTAGGTGAGAAAAAAACAAAACAAACGAAACCACTGGGCTGCAGCTTTATTCAGTGGTTCCTATTTTAGAATCTCCTGTCCCTACTACTTCCCCAAGTCATAGTGTCATTCCTCAAATAGTTCATGTTACTTCAGAAAACTTAACTGAAGTTATGTGTCAACATACAAAAAGAGCAAACAATTGTGTGCAAAACATTTTGAAATACTGGAGGTCCTGTTTTATAAGAATATTCTGATAATTACATAGAAGAGGAAAAACTACTGAAAGTGATCTTTGGTAATTAAAAAGGTCGAGACCCTCGATCCAAGTTTTAAAATTTTTATTTTATTTTCTTCCAGCTAGTTTACAGCCTTCTTAAATGCTTGGTTGGTAGAATTTGAAAGCAAGTTGATGGTTAAGATCATTTTTCCGTAAGGTTGAACTCCTTGAATTTAGTAATTTCTGAAGTTACTTCCATCCTTATGCAGTTATAGCAGGCTGTCGAGTTGGGGGTTGGAGGACCCTTTGATAGAGGTGGGTCCCTAAGTGGTACTGATCACAGCAGCCCTTTGCATCACCTAGCAAGTATAATGCTTGTGAGTGTAATGGTGCTCCCCCTGTTTGGGCAGTCTCTGTTAGGTGTAGTAGTACCAGATGAATTAAGAAATAAAGGATTGAACTGTTATACCTTATACTCAGGAACTGTCTTTTTTTCCCAAAGAATGATATACAAAATATTCACAATAAAAAAAAAAATCAATTGCATTTATTTTTTAAATACCTTTTTCTTTCAAGTGATTCTGGGGTTGGCCAATGTGAGGAAAAGGGTCTAGACTGTGATGTTTTACTGGAGCCAAATACACCATGGGGCCCCAGAACCGGGGAGCTCAATGCTGTGAGTAGTTTGTTTCATTTGTTCTTTATTTATATAAACAATTGATCAGTTTAAATGGAAATTAAGAATCTCAATTAATCTAGCACTTATTGACTAATTATGACAAGGTGTTATGCTGAATTGATAAAACTACAAAGATAATAGGACACATTCCTTGCCCTCAAAGAATTTATAACTCACAGATTTAAATTTTGAAAACAAATTATAATATGGTCTTCATGGTTTTTATTATGGACAAATAATGATTTGAGGAATGCAGGTATAGGTAGTCCCAACTTAAGACATGTTTGAGTTAAGACAAACCACACATAGACTATCTGTGGTTTTATTGTGCATCTTGTCATTAGTAATATGTACTACATACAGTGGGAGCTCTGGGAGCTCTGGTGGCATAGTGCCTAAGGCATTTGACTGCTAACCAGAAGGCTGGCAGTTCAAACCCACCAGCCACTCCTCAGAAGGAAGGTTGGG
>NW_006921633.1:12286060-12288141 GCF_000298275.1 Orycteropus afer afer
CCAAACAGAAGACAGGCATATGAGTTGAACATTTACCTGAGGTAGATACACTCCTTGGAGAGAACAATCATTGAGAAAGAACGGCTGCCTATGCACAGGGAGACAGCTTAGGAGGCAGGAGTTCATGGAGGGATGGACACTGGGAAGAGGTAACTATGGGAAGGAAACAGGAGGGGAGCTGTTTCATTGTGGTAAACTGTGGTCAATGTCATTAGACAAAGTATATGTAAAGTGCTGTATAGAAAGTGAATTTGCTCTGTAAATCTTCACCCAATCACAATAATAAAAATTAATTAATTAATTAATTAAAAAAAATAATTTAACTCACAGGACATTTAACAAAGCAACAAATTTAATAAATTCTAGTTATTAGTTGATTGAGATGGTTACCTATTTGCCATTACTATGCCATCTGCCATAGTGCTTGACAGAATGGAATAGGAATTTGGGTCACTGAGAACAGTAGGGCAGATATGGATAGATGCAAGAAGTGATACAGGACCCCTTTCACCCAAAGAATGTATACATGTGCTTATTTACAGCAACTTTAATACTGGAATTTACTGTATTACAATTGATCATAATATCAAGAACCATGAGTTAAGTTATATAAGCTGTATTTGAGCAAATACTGAGTAGCTGTTATGTGCCTAGCACTGTGGTAAGTTCTGTGAAGAAAGTAAAAATATCTGATGTAATGAGATTTTGTCCTAAATATGGAATTCTTTTGTCCATTTCCTGAATATTGTATAAGACAGTGGTCATTTTATGAGCTCTTGTTTGTTTCATTCATCCAAATAATTTAGATAAATGTTGCTGAAAGATTTCATTAGATAAATGATAATATTCCATTTGTAATAGGGTATATTTTGTTTTGTTTATGAATTCAGAAACAGCAGGCATTATTTTCAGAAGAAGAAGAATATACCACAGGATCTGAGGTCACTGAAGATGAAGTTGGAGATGAAGAAGAAGTATCTAAGAAACAAAGTATTGATTTCTAAGTTAAAGTCAAGTCTCACTGTTCAAGAAGGGGTTGTTTTATAAAAGCTTTAATGCAAAGGATGAGGCTTTATGAGTCTACATTGAAATATGGAAAAAAAAAAAAAAAGAAGAAAATAGAAGCATCTCCCTCAAAATTCCTTACCCCTGGCACTAAGACAGAAAACTCAGAGAATTATAAAGAGAAGTACACTGTAGGAAACGGTCCTCCAAATTTGCAGCTCAGGTGTGATCTAATATGTATTTTTTTAATCAATATGAACAGTTATTAAGATTTGTCTTAGTGTGGGTACTGTGTACTATAGGAGCTCTGGTAGTGTAGTGTCTAAGGCATTTGACTGCTAACCAGAAGGCTGGTGGTTCAAACCCACCACCCACTCCTCGGGAGGAAGGTTGAGCAATCTACTTCTGTAGTGATACCGCCTCAGAAACCCAAGGAGGGGTCACTATGAGTCGGGTCCGACTCGACAGCATATAACAACAACAACTGTGCACTATGTTTAAGAAATAAATTACTCTTCCTTAGTATTTGCATCTTAAGGTAAACAGAGGCACAGTCAGCTTACGTGGAATGTTGTGACCTTTTAGCAGTTGAGAGAATCTTTTAAGAGCAACAACAACAACAAAACTAGTCTACAATTTGATGAAAGAACACCGATTTGGACTTACTGGTGACCACCATTACTTTAAGCCTTTTTTTTCTCTCTACTGGAATATTTTCCCTTTTTTATAGGAGTTTTTATGCCTGCATACAAGCATAAAACCTATCATGGCTGAGGGCTTAAGTCCAAACTCCTGAGTGGCATTTTTGGATCATTAATTAATTTATTCATCAAAACATTATTGAGCCCTAAAGTTTGTCCCAGGAATTTTTCTTGGGATGGGATACAGTGGGAGAACAAAACAGATAAGGTATTTACCCTCACTGAGTTTTATTGTTTGTGTGTGTGTGTGAATGAGGAGTACACTGTAACCTAGCAGATAAACAAGATCATTTTAGATGATGATATAAACTGACAATACCCTAAGAGCCCTCTGCCTCCTGCCTGAGAAAATGACATTATAAAAATGTTGTATGA
>NW_006921633.1:12288291-12291892 GCF_000298275.1 Orycteropus afer afer
ATATATTTCCACCACCCCCTCAACTTTTTCTTACATTTCATTTCACTGGGACTTTGAATTCATTGCCGTCACTTTCTCTCCAAAGATTTATACCAAGTAAAAGGAAGTTAATTAAAATGAACCCCTATAAAACAATTTCAGCTTGATTTCTCCATATATTTACTTTTTATCCAGAAGTAACTTCTACGTTTTAAAAACAATGGGTAAAGACAGTGGTTTTGTTGTTTGGAAGTATCAAGTGCATCGGAGCATTGTGTGAGAATTGTGCTCATAATATTGACCTTGCATTTTTAGGGAAAAAGGAGAAGCCAAAGAAGTTCACTAAGCAACCAAAAAAGCAGATGTCTTCACCCTGTGCTCAGAAGAAAGAAAAAGCATTGGAGAAGGTAATTCTAAAGTATCTATTCTGTTATTCTGAAGTTTATGTGGAAAAATAAGTAAGCAGTTATAGCTAGGAAAACAAAAAAAGAAGAGGAGTAACAAATATTGCAGTGGAATATAAAAACAAACAAAGAAGTTCTTTACGGACTAAGACATCTCTAAGATATATTGACAAGTGAAAAAGAAGGATGCAGAACAGTATGTATAGTGGCATAGGTAGGAACAAGAGCACAGTAATAACCACAGTTGACTAAAAGAGTTGGATTCCAAAACCGGGTAAAAGGTTGGGTCCATTTGAGGAGGCAGAAGGCTGAATGATCCATGCTATGACATTGGATAGATTGTATGTTCATCTTCGTGTTAAGTACCAAAGGCACATGAATGAATGGCTTCTAAAAGACTGCCTAAATTGGTGCTCCCAACCTACTGACATTGAATTCATTCTGACTCATAAGCGACCCTTACAGGGTTTCCAAGGCTGTAGATTTTTATGAAAGTAGACTGCCTCATCTTTCTTCCACAGAGTGGCTGGTGGGTTCGAGCTGCTGACCTTTTGGGTTAGCAGCCCCAATGCCTTAACCACAGTACTACCAAAGCTCCTAATTGGTGCTCTGGGGTCTGACTAATAAAATTGGATTCAAAATCTTTTGACAAGTTTCTTAACCTCACTGAAACTGTTTTATTAATGATAGTGCTTATGCCACATGGTCATTCTAAGGGTTACATGAAATAATGCATGTAATGTTCTTGTACAGTGTCTTACACAAAGTTAGTGCTCAATAAAATAAACTCAACAACAACAATAATAACCATTAAACATGTTCTTTGTGGGTCTTAATGCCGTCTACTTTTTTTCAGTCATCTTCTAGAGATGCATCTCCTTTCATGTGAGTATCACTTCTTAATCTATTTGACATCCATTCTTAAAACAACAAAGAAAGACACTGACTTCTTCTGTTTAATTTTCTCAATAGTGTGAGTATGCAGAAAAATAAGTGGGATGCTACAAGATCCTTGCGATTCAACCAGGATGCACAAAGAGAAGATGGTAAGTTTTACTGTTTGGATAATATAACAATTGGGTATAAATAACAAAGAGAGGGATGTCTATCATTTTATGAAGTATGCTGAATAGACTTAAAACTTACAGCTGGATTGAGACCCAGAATTAGCACACTCTGACTTAAGCATCAACAAGATTTTCATAATTAGATAATCACAGTGGTTAATGTATTGCTTTATGCATCTGTGGTTTTGAGAGGGTCTCTTAGACTGACTTTTACCCATGAATTTCATCCTACAATGACTGAATATGTTTTTGGCTGATTTACAGTAATCTAAAAGACAGTACAGTTATCCACGTACATCCACTCCTCATTTATCAACATGGTTAGGTTCCAGGAACAAGATCATTAAGAGAAATTGGCATATGCAAGAGTTGGGGGCTGTGCTGCATTTTTGGCACCGCTGCCCCCTCCCAGTCACTCACTACCCATTGGACACCCCAGCGTATTTCAGAATCCTTGCGGCACAGTGGGCCACCTTTCCTCACCACACCTCACCTACCACCACAGAGCCCATAGGGGTTGAGGGTGGTCATGGTGGGGTTGTGTATTGCTCACTGCTTCCCAGTACCCACTCTAGGCAGGGATTGCACTCTTCCTCTGCCCACTGCCTCCCACTGCCCAACCTGGGCAAGGACCCCACTTGTCCTCTGTTCGCCCCAGGCCTGCAACCCAACGCAACACTTTTCCCTTCCCCCCACCCAGCACTCCAGCACCTTCAGGCCTTTGCCTGGCCTCCCCGCCTGCCCACAACCTTGCATCATCCCACCATCATCTTCCTGCGCCCTCCGTGGCGAGGCTGAGATGTCACAGAGAAGAGAACGCATCCCATGGCTGGTTGGCTGCTGTCCCTCATGTGGCCCAGTCATCACTAGGGCCTTTGGTGGATCATTTTACTACTTACTCCTCAAATTCTTTAAAGATTCATAGATGTAGATGTTTGTAAAATAATGTCAAAAGGTATTTTCATAAACACTTGATGATTTCAGTCTTCAACAAATGAAAGTTATAAATCATAAAAAGTAAAGATTACTTTTTTTTTTTGTTTTTAACCTTCAGATCAGCGGCGGATGTCTGAAATTACAGGGCACCTAATAAAAATGAGACTGGGCGATCTGGACCGAGTCAAATCAAAGGAAGCTAAAGAAGTAAGAGTTGTGTACTGGTATTTCTTCCTTAGAGATGTCTTCCTACTTTAATTTTTAGCATGAAAGAGCATAAAAATGTGTTAGGAAGAATTTTAAAAGAGTAATTTAATATTTTAAACACTTAAAAAATACTTTAATGTTTTATAGAAGTTTAACCAGTTCATTCACATAAAAGTTTTCCACTTTCTTATTATCCATGGTCATGGAGCCTTTATAACACACATAGTAAAGTATATCATCACTGCAAGTGTGATGTCATTCCATAAGTGGGTTAACTGTGCACTGTTGACCAAACTAGCTGTTCAAAGGGCTAACTTTATGAACCCTGCTTATTCTTATCAACTCTGTATGTGATGCTTAGATTTTATCTCTACTATCAGTTGCTCTTTCTGAAAATGATAAGTAGAAATATTTGTATTCTTGCTAGAAGTATGTATTAGTAATAACATTCTATATTAGTACTGTCATTGATGTTATGCATTTGCAACAACAGTTACTCCTCACCTTTTTTAAAAATTTACTCCCCCCTAGAAAACTTCTAGGCACTCTGGTGGCATAGTGCCTAAGACATTTGACCACTAACCAGAAGGCTGGCAGTTAAACAAGAACATTAGAGAAAATCTTTGTGACCTTGGGTTAGGCACACATTTCCTAAGTACAACACCAAAAACATGATCCATAAAAGAAAAAAATTAATAAATTAGACTTTTTCAAATTTAAAAGTTCATCTTTTTGAAAGACACTGTTAAAAGAATAAACACCAAGTTATAAACTATGAAAAAATACATGTAAAACACTTACCTGATAAAGAATTTACATACAGAATATATTAAGAATTCTTGAAACTCTAATAAAACAAACAACTTAATTTCAATATGTTGTTGTTGTTGTTATGTGCCGTCGAGTCAAACCCGACTCATAGCGACCCCTCCTTGGGTTTACGAGACAGTATCACTATGGAAGTAGGATTGCCCAACCTTCCTTCCGAGGAGTGGCTGGTGGGTTTGA
>NW_006921633.1:12291992-12294043 GCF_000298275.1 Orycteropus afer afer
AGGCATTTGACTGCTAACCAGAAGGCTGGCAGTTCAAACCCACCAGCCACTCCTCAGAAGGAAGGTTGGGCAATCTACTTCCATAGTGATACCTCTTAGAAACCCAAGGAGGGGTCGCTATGAGTCGGATTTGACTCGACGGCAAAGGGTCACCACATACAGCGGTGCAGCACATAATTTGCTGATGTTGTCATTCTCATGCCAGATCCAAAAGGCAAATATAATGAAACCTCAAAAACAAATGAAATGTTAGATTTACATCAGAACCAACTTTAGGACGGAGTCGTTGGAATGGATCCCCATTGTAAATCAGGGACTTCCCATAGTATGAATAAGATATATTGATGCCTTCTAGTTCTAGAAACTTTTTCTTATATGAAATACTTATTTATTGTAATTTAATCTAGAATGCATTTAATTTTTTGAAGACTTCAAAACTGAAATGATATTTTTAAGGTAACCAGGAGCTTAAGTTCCTTTGACTTGTGTTACTAAGGACCAGGGGATCTCTTGTGAATTTCTTGCCTTTGTGTTGGGTGGAGTAGCATTTACTTGAGAAAGGGAAATATTCCATGTGAAGTGCTTTATAAACTACTGAGGGCTATCTATTCAGTAATTAACATTTATTTGTGAATTTTATACAAAATAGCTAATTGTGTTTCTTAAATGTCCATGTATGATCTCATTCCTTAATTTATAATAAAATATAAACATTAAAAAGTTATTGAAATATGAAAAAATAAATAAAATTACATTATTGCTACATGTGATTTAGTTGTCATTTGGATATGGCACTGCAAGAACATTGTTTCTATTTTATTTTTAAATATGCATAATCTCCCCTAAGCAAGGCATGGTAAAGATTGGAATCTATAGTTTCAGCCAGACTTCTAAATTACATTTCAACCTTTTAGGGGAACTATACTTGTAACATCTTCAACTCTTCTACAATATCCTATGAAATAATAAAAGAACCACAACCTGGGTAGACGCAGATTTATTACTCTCTCATTCCTCTCTCTTTTTTATAGTTTTTGTCATTGAAAAACTGGACTTTGCAACTGGTAAGTAAACAATTATATTCAGGTTTTATGGATCTCTTTGTCCCTGAATTAGAATTTAATTGAATTTTGTGAAAAATTTACAAATTTTAGTTAATTGTGTATCTTTCTTTCCAGCCTATACAATTTTTCACTTACTAAACATGCCATTAAATTAAGACAGACACATTCCATTATCTGGCTGAATAACCCTTATGTCTGACCAAGAGACTTTTAAAAAATCATTTAAGAGAGAGTTCCGGCAAGATGGTGGAATAAGCAGAAAGACTGCACATACCCTCTTCGACAAAGAAAAGGGAAACCAATTAACACAGACACAGAAGATAATCCTGGACCCCTGAGCCTTGAAGGGAAGAATATAGAAGTGGACTAAACCCCAACTCGCAGAAGAATTTGCGTGAAAATACCAAAAAAGGAGACATACGGAGCTGCGGTCTGGCAGCAATCCTGGGCAATCCTGACGGCACAGACAGCTTGGAGATTCCCGAGTGGTGGTAGGACTTAAGAATTAACCTAAAAATCACCCTGCTAGCCAGGGTCTGCATGGAGGACTGCGCACGGTGGTGGCTGGGGAACAAACAGAGAAGGTGAAGAGAAAGGTGGGCTGAGCTGTGGAATTTTGCTGGTCCAGAGAACACTGCCATTTTGAAGGTTTAAAAAGCAGCTTGACTATTTTGGATATTTAAAGAGTCAGCGCTCTCGCAGATTCCTGGGGCTTAAGAACACGTTCTGCTTTCCAGCAACCCCAAGGACACTCGGGACCTGCAAGACTGACAAGTTTTTTTAAGGTTATTCAATTGTAATTTGTGTCTAATTGAGTGGGAGACAACAGTTCCCATAAAACACAACTACACCCACACCTCCTACAACTTCACTTACTGAGCGACAGCCACTACCTCCTTCTCCACCAATGGGCCAACGATAAAAAACCACCAAGAAAAGCCTGAATCACCCTTGGCTGCTCTTCACAAACAGTTAACAGAGATCTAA
>NW_006921633.1:12301725-12302972 GCF_000298275.1 Orycteropus afer afer
GGGTTTGAACCGCCAGCCGTCTGGTTAGCAGGCAAGTGTCTTAGCCACTATGCTACCAGAGCTCCCAATTTCAATATAAGGAAAAGATTAATCAGATACTTCCTCGAAGGAAACACTCAGATGGCAAATAAGCACATGAAAAATGTACAACATCTTTTTTTTTTTTATGGTTTATTATTATTTTTTTTTATTGTGCTTTAGGTGAAAATTTAGAGAGCAAATTCACTTTCTATACAGCAGTTCACATACACTTTGTCTCATGACACTGACCACAGTTTACCACAGTGCAACAGCTCCCCTCCCTCTTCCTCCCCATAGTTACCTCTTCCCAGTGTCCATCTCTCCATGAATGTGCAAAATCTTAAGTCATAGGAGAAATGCAATTTAAAAGCACAATGATGGGGAGGAAGTGGGAAGAGAGCTGTTGCATTGTGGTGAATAGCAGTCAATGTCATGAGGCAGTATGTATGAAATGTGTGGTAAATGAATTTTCTCTGTAAACTTTCACCCCAATCACAATAAAAATTAAACACACACACACAATGAAATACCATTTATACTCCAACTAGAATGGCTAAAGTTAAAAAAAAAAATTGACAATACCAAGTGCTTGTGAGGATATAGAGCAACTGGAACTCTCATATTAGCTAGCAGGAGTGCAAACTGACCACTTTGAAAGACAGTTTGGCAGTTTCTTATAAAGTTAAACATGCTCACTATGAAAACCAGTACACTATGTTTATAATGTCTATGTTAGACTGGGTTCCCTAGAGAAACAAAACCAGTACAGCTTATATATATATATAGAGAGAAAGATTTATCTTAGGAAAATAGCTCACACACTTATAGAAGCTGGCAAGTCCAACGTTCCTGGATCAAACGCCAAGCTGGAGTCTTTTCCACGTCAAGCTGGAGGCTTTTCCGACTCTCGCAGCTGCAAGGGCTGAGGAGCTCAAGGTTGGCAGGCAGCACACTGGCTGTTGACTCCAACAAATGACGAATCCAAGATCTCCAGGCCGAATGGTGGATTGTTCACTCACAGACAGTTGTAGGCAGCACAACAGAATCCCGATCCACAGAAGAATGTCTCCTCTCCCAGGATGTCCACAGATAGATATACTGGAAGCAGGCCACACTCCTAGGGAAACTCCCTTTCAACAGATTGGCCACTCAAAACATAGTCATCTGATCCCATCATGGGAACAACCACACCACAGCAGCTCAAACCACACAGAATTGTGGTCCAG
>NW_006921633.1:12303270-12334985 GCF_000298275.1 Orycteropus afer afer
TGGTTCTTTGCCTGGTGGGGTGACCCAAACCTTCATTCCTGAAGGGTCTGGGCCATTAGCAGTCATATCAGAATTGGGTTGCTGTAATTTTCCATTGACTTTAATCACAGGGCATGGGAGTAGTAAGAGACGTCCTAAAGAATCTCCTGTATTCCAGACATATTCTTCTTTACCTCCATTATGTAAAGCCAATCCAATTTCCCCTTGTTAATGAGGATCTATCACACCAGATAGTACAGTAATGCCCTTCTTTGTCTGTTGATCCAGAGGCATGAGGAAGCCAAAATGACCAGCTGGCATTCTTAATTTCCAGTTCAATGCAATCAGTATTGTGTCTCCAGATGTGAGTGTTCCTCCCTTGGGACTAAGATCTCCAGACCTGCAGAACAGAGGGTACCAGAGACAGGAAGCAAAAATTTTTTGAGTGGGTTACTAGGGGTAATAGTGGTACCACTCCCGTTTCCACCCCTTGGTTCCTGGACCCGTGAATCCTGGCTATTGGAGAAACAGAACCATATATTGGACACCGGTTTAGAGCATATACAGCCTCCTGGAGAACATTGCCCCAACCCCTCAAAGTATTGCCACCTAGCTGGCGCCGTAATTGTGTTTTCAGGAGGCCATTCCATCATTCTATCAAGCCAGCTGCTTCAGGATGATGGGAAACATGGTAAGACCAGTGAATTCCATGAGCATAAGCCCATTGCTGCACTTCATTTGCTGTGAAATGAGTTCCTTGATCCGAAGCAGTGCTGTGTGGGATGCCATGACGGTGGATCACACCACAGATTAGCAGGGCCCTCTTTACTAACAGAGGCAGGGTCACTAGTGTCTTTAACATTAATCAAACTGGAGAACCAATTTAGGAAGCCCATCCTTCTGATTTTGTCTCTCTAGAACCACTCTCGGTACCAAATGTGTTAGACTGGGTTCTCAAGAGAAACAAAACCAGTAAAGCTTATATATATATATATATATATATGGAGAGAGAGAGAGATATTTATTTTAGGAAAATGGCTCACACACTTACAGAAGCTGGCAAGTCCAAAGTTCCTGGATCAAACGTCAAGCTGGAGGCTTTTCCCGACTCTTGCAGCTGCAGGGGCTGAGGAGCTCAAGGCTGGCAGGCAGTACACCAGCTGTTGACTCCAACAAATGAGGAATCCAAGATCTCCAGGCCGAATGGTGGACTGTTCACTCACAGATAGTTGTAGGCAGCACAACAGAATCCCAATCCACAGAAGAATGTCTCTTGTCCCAGGATGTCCACAGATATACTGGAAGCAGGCCACACCCCTAGGGAAACTCCCTTTCAACAGATTAGCCGCTCAAAACATAGTCATCTGATCCCATCATGGGAACAACCACACCACAGCAGCTCAAACCACACAGAATTATGGTCCAGCCAGGTTGACACACAGCTCCAACTATCACAAAGGCTTTATTCATAATCACCATAAACTAGAAACAGTCCAAAAGTCCTTTACCTGGTAAGTTGATAAACTGTGGTATATTTAAAAAAGAAGGAAATGCTGATAAATGCAACAGTATGGATGAATTTCCTGTGCATTATGCTAAGTGAAAGAAGCCAGACTCACAGGGCTGCATAATGTATGATTCCATTTATATAATACTCTGGAAAATACAAAACAGATCAGTAGTGGCCAGGGGTTGGAAGTAGGTGATAGCTTGAATTCATAAGGTTATAAGGGGGTTTTTTGGAGTGATAGAACTGTTCTGCATCTTCATTGTGACAGTAGTTATACAACTGTATGTGTTTGTCACAACTCAAAACTGTACACTAGAAATGGTTTACTGTATGTACATTATACCTCAATACACTAGAATGCAAGAAATCAAAAATAAAATTACTTCTAAGCTTAAAATATAATGCCATTTTAATAAGCAGAGCTTCTGTTGATGCTGTAAGGGTAATACAATGTTCTCCTTTACTCTACAGTTTGCAGGAGGTATTTATTCCAGGCTTGAAGCACAAATCAAGGCCTCAGTGCCAGTCAGTGCAAGGCAGACCAGCTCAGAGAAGAACACAAGGTAGATCAGCACACTCACACTGAGAATGCCATTGGCTCTGAAGGAATCTTTTTCTTAGAGTGCATCATTTGAACTTGTCTTTTGTTTCAAGAATTAGATCATCAAAATAGTAATCAGAGCCTGTTGATTCATTTTGAGCTTTGGTAAGATTCTGATTAAATAATATTTGTAAGTATAAAATCTATACTTATATTAAAAACAAAACCTTGTGTTTATCTGAGTGTAACTAAACCTTCATTTACCTGAATTTTGAGGGGTTTCTTTATGTATAGTTTTGTTTTCATTAAAAATTTTCTGTTTATTGAGCCAGCAGCTGATAAAATGTAAAGCTATGGTGCTACTGTGAGTTAGCAGAATTTTTATACCATTTGTTGATTATATATTATTCTTTTACATAAATCATTAAATTCTTTCCCATTATTTTATTTCTCTTAAAATCTGTTAGGTCTTATATCATTTTACATCACAAATTTTCTGTTAGTATTAACAGTTATTGAGATTTGAACATTAATCCTTTAAATCCAAATGCCTATTGGCAACTCTGAAATGTAGAAGGTTCAGAAAGCCAAGCTTTTTTTCACACATTTGAGGCAATTCAAACTTGAACTGAGATGCCGTGATGCTAGTTATAGTTTTATCTCACCTAATGTAAATTTTCATTTCTTTCACTGAAGAAATATGAATGTGTTTGACCATGAGATGCTGTTCCAGATCCATAAATCAAAGTATATGTGCCATAATGTCTCTCAAACAGTAAAAAATACTTGAATTCCAAAATATATCTCACATCAAGTGTTTTAGAACATGTGTCATAGGGCTACATGAAGTTTCATTAAGCTTTGATACTGTCAGGCAAACGTAATGTAAAGCAACAGCAACTTTCTGTGTTTTAGAAGTGACTCTGACCTCCTTTTCTTTTTAAAAAATCTAGGTCTAAAAGTCGTTTTGGTCAAGGGCGTCCTGCATAGAGCACTGTGTGATGTACCTAATAAGGCAGAAGGCATACAACTGGACATCTGAAATTGCTCATGTCTTGAAGATCTTCAGAAGGATTACTCCTAAACATTTTAAGTTATTATTCTTGCAAGCCACATAAAGCATAATGCTAAGAGAAATATATAGTTAGGTCTTAATGAAAATCTAATTGTAAATATAAAACTTATAAAATCTAATTTCCTTTTACTATGATGCTAGGTGATGTAGAAAAGAATTATTTTTAAATGTGCATACTTAAAACCCCTAAGATTTATTATTTTTAATTTATTTATTTGGAAGAGGACAAGACCTAAACTTTTAAGTAGCTAAGATATTTTTAAGATCTTAGAAAGTTAGAGAAGCACGATGATGCTCTTTGTAAGTTTGCATGAACATTAAGGAATGGCAGATCTCAAGACTGCATTAAATAAAGTTTGAAGGTGAGGTATTTCCTGTGTTGGACGGAAGGGCTCATTTTTTTCAGCATTACTCCATGGAAAGCACAATGTTAACCCAACTTTTTTTTTTCTTTTGGTTTTTAATACTTGTCTATTGTTCAGTTGAACTAGAATTACTGATTATTATTATCTCTTCCCTCTGTGAAGCCAGTGGCATTCTAAATTTGTTAAAATAACTGATGATAGTTTTAGGAAAGTAAATCATTTCAATTGACACCAGCTGTTCAGTGCTCAGGGCTCTAAAAGCCAACATATTTCTGTAGCCGTTCAAGTAGCCCTTTAAAACAGTTAAAATTACCAGTTACTTTAGAGATATCTAAAACAAGTTCCCAGATACATTTGATGGGTGGAAATTTGCATATGTTTAAGAAAAATCACTATGAAATTATATTTAGTAGATCATGTTTTAATTTTTCTAAGCAGGCAGGAAGTGTGCTCAGGGAAAATTTATTCCAAACCATAAGCATATGATAAATTATGTGTTTGGATATTACTTACGTGTAGGTCTCTGAAAAACTTAAAGATCCATTGTTTTTATTTTTTAGTATTCATTTGCCTTATAATTGAAATTCTCCAAATTATTTAAATATGATAACAGACTTTGATAATGTGTGACAAAACGGCAATTTCTATTGAAATGTTGAAGTGTCACACGCATTTTAAATGTACAGAAATCACTATTTTAAGTGAGTACTTTAGTTAATATATGAAGCTAAATATTATTTTATGTTTTATGTATGGATTTGCCAAGGTCTTTGAACTTCTGTTTGGAAATTTTGTTCCAGTTGCTATATTTTTCAATTGTTTGATGCTTTTGAAATAGATTATAATATTTTTATTTTCAAAAAATGTTTTGTAGTACATTGTATGTAAGCCATGTTAAATACCAGAGTCTTCATGTAGTTTACTGTATTCTCTGAGAAAAGAGTTTGGGTTTGTGTATGTGAACAGTGCTGTGACAGTCACAACTAGAAGAGAAAAATACACACTTTTGATTTTTAACTGATGGTAGAAAACAGAACAACAATAACAACAAAAAGATTCCTTTTCCCCTGGGAGAACTGTACCACTGAATGGATTTCTTGATAAGCTAGTGTTTATCAGCATTTGATTCTCTTCACAATGTATTGTCTTATTAATGTCTGTAATACCTAGCACAGGTACCACAAACATTTTAAGAAAACTGTTAATAGCATTTTGTTTGCAGAATATTTTGTGGTTTTTACCTTAATGTTAATTCTTAATTTGCATCTCTTTAATTGAAATAAATGTGTTAATGACAGAAGTTGTTTAAAAAGTTCCTTAATCTGAATTATTCCATCTTCTCAGGAAAAAACTAGATGTGCTCCAGATGACAGGTTTTTTTTCCCCTCTTGGAAAAGTAGTTTTGTTACAAAGTGAACTTTTGTAATTTTAATATTGTTTTAAATACTGTTATCTTGGTAATGAATCCCTGAATGTCTCAAACGGTTAACTGCTTGGCTGCGAACTGAAAGGTCAGAAATTCAAGTCTATCCAGAGGTACCTTGGAATCAAGACTTGATGTTCAGCTTCTACAAAATCAACCATTGAAAACACAACAGAACACAGTTCTACTCTGACACACGTGGGGTCTCAGGAGTCATGATCACTTGACAACAACTGGTTTTCAAATTTTTAGTCACTATACCTTAGAGGGTTTGGTTGAAAATCTGGCTGAGATTAGTTGGGGAGAAGGGTCTGAGAGATGAGATAACTGGGTGTCTGGAAAGGAGTAAAGATTGAGCTGGGCTGGGAAGGTGAGGGTGGTTCACGGGAGACACACTTTAGATTCAAAGATACAAATAGATTGAAAGTAAAAGGATAGAAAAAGATAGCAAACAGAAACCGTAAGAAAACCGAAGTGGCCATACTAACAGACAAAATAGACTTGGAAACCAAAAAAAAAGTTGCTAGAAATAGAAACATAATGATAAAAAAAGTGTCAATCCATCAGGAAGATCTACCAATTGTAAACATATGAAACCAAACTCACTGCCATCGACTTGATTATGACTCAGCAATCACTTTGGGTTTCCGAGGTGGTAAATCTTTACAGAAGTAGATTGCCCAATCTTCCTTCTGTGGAGTGGCTGGTGGGTTTATGCACAACCCATCTAAAAGCAGCTTAAAAATTCATGATGCAAAAAACTGACAGAAATGAAGGGAGATAATTCAACAATAATGGTTGGAGACTTCAAAACCTCATTTTAAAAGAACAATGACATAGAAGACAATAAAATAGAAGTTTTGAAACAACACTATAAACCAACTAGACCAAACATTTCTGTAGAGTACTCCAACAGTAGAGGATATACATTCTTCTTGCTTTGTTTTTCTTTTCTTTTCCTTTTTTCTTTTCAGTCTTTATTGTGATTTGGGTGAAAGTTTACAGAGCAAATTCATTTTTCATATAGCAGTTTATACACATTTCATTTCATGATATTGATTGCTATCCCCATAAAGTAACAGCTCTTTTCCCACTTCCTCCCTGTGGTTAACTTTTCCCTATGTCCTTCTTTCCTATGCATTCCTGTCCTAACTTTCCATCCTAAGACAAGAAGGAAGAACAACTAAACCTAAAGTAAACAGATGGGAAAAAATAATATTAGGGCAGAAATTAACTAGAGAATAGAAAAATATACAGAAAAATGATACAAGAAGTTGGTCCTTTGAAGAGATCAACAAAATTGACAAACTTGAGCTAGACTGACTAAGAAAAGAGCCAAACAAAAACCAAACCCACTGCCATTGAATCAATTCCAACTCATAGCGACCCTAAAGGGCAAGGTAGAACTGCCCTATACAGTTTCCACGGCTCTAAATCTTTACAGAAGCAGACTGCCTTATCTTTTTCCCACAGCGCTGCCTGTGGGTTTGAACCACCTACTTTTTAGTTAGCAGGCAAACACTTACTACTGCACCATCAAGGCTCCTTAGGGAAAAAGAAGACTCAAATTGCTTATGAGAAATGAAAGACCATTACTGTCAACCTTCCGGGGGAAAAAAAATACGAAGGAATACGTTCGACAATTATGGCAATAAATTAGCCAACTTAGATGAAATGAACAAATTCCTAGGAAAACACAACTGCCAAAGCTGACTCAAGAAGAAATAGAAAATCTCAACAGACCTATAATAAGAGATTGAATCAATAATCAAAAATCTTTCAACAAAGAAAAGCCCGAGCCCAGATGTTTTCACAGATGAATTCTACCAAATATTTAAAGACTTAATACTAATTCTTCACAAACTCTGTCAAAAATTGTAAGAGAAAGGAAAACTTATCAACTCATTTTATGAGGCCATCATTAACCTAATACCAAAATCAGACACCACAAGAAAAGAAAACTACAGGCCAATATCTCATATGAATGGAGATGAAAAATCCTCAAGAAAATACTAGAAAACTGAATCCAACAGTGAATTGAAAGGATTAAACACCATCACCAAGTGGGATTTATCCCAGGGATGTAAGGGCAGTTCAACACAAGAAAATTAATGTCATATGGTACATTAATAAAATAAAGGGGAAAAGTACACACCCTCATGATCATCTTAATTGATACACAAAAGGCATTTGACAAAATCCAACACCTTTACAAGATCAAAACAACCAACTAGGAATGAAAGGGAACTTCCTCAACCTAATAAAAGACATGTATGAAAAACCCATTGCTAACATCGTATGTAATGGTGAAAGAAAGACTGAATGCTTTCCCACTAAAATCAGGAACATGACAAGGATGTCCACTCTCATCACTTGTATTTCACATTGCACTGAAGGTTCTAGCCAGGGGAAATTAAGACAGAAAACTAAATAAAAAACATCCATATTGGAAGGGAAAAAGTTAAACTATATTCACAGATGACATGATGTTGTATATAGAAAATCCTAAGGCATTCACTAAAAAGAACTAATTAATGAGTTCATCAAAGACATAAAATCAACATACAAAAAATCAACTTATTTCTAAATACTATTAATGAACAATCAAAAAATGAAATTAAGAAAATAATTCCACTTACAATAGCATCACAAAGAATAAAATACTTAGGAATAAGTTTAACAAAAAAACCAAACTCACTGCCATCAAGTCGGATCTGACTCATAGTGACCCCTCCTTGGGTTTCTGAGGCAGTATCACTATAGAAGTAGATTCCCCAACCTTCTTTCCAAGGAGTGGCTGGTGGGTTTGAACTGCCCTTCTTCTGGTTAGCAGTCAAATGCCTTAGGCACTACGCCACCAGAGCTCCCAAGTTTAACAAAAGAAGTGTAAAATTTATAGTCTGAAAACTACAAAACATTGCTGAAACAAATTTAAGAAGACCTAAAAATTGGAAAGACATCTCATTTTGGTGGATCAGAAATTTTAATATTGTTAAAATGGCAGTACTCCCAAATTGACCCAGAGATTCAACACCTATTAGAATCCCAGCTGGATTATTTGTAGAAATCTACAAAAACAAAAACCAAACTCACTGCCATCTGCTTTATTCCAACTCATAGTGACTCCATTAGGAGCTCTGGTGGCGTAGTGCCTAAGGCATATGACTGCTAACCAGAAGTCTGGTGATTCAAATCCACCAGCCACTCCTTGGAAAGAAGGTTGAGCAATCTACTTCCATAGTGATACTGCCTTGGAAACCCAAGGAGGGGTCGCCATGAGTTGGATCCGACTCGATGGCAGGGAGAGAGAGAGTGACCCCATTGGTTTCCAAGGCTGTAAATATTTCCAGAAGCAGACTGCCTCATTTTTCTCCCATGGCCTGGTAGGTTCAAACAATTGACCTTAAATGCCTTAACCACTAAGCCATCAGAGCCCCTTAGAAATCTACAAATTGACCTTAAAATTCATATAGGAGTGCATGGGACCCAAATAATCAAAGCAATCTTGAAAAAGAAGAACAAGGTAGGAGAACTTACCTGTCCTGATTTCAAAACTTACTGCAAGGCGATAGTAATCAAGGCAGTATGATCAATTGCTTTTTAACAAGAGTGTTTAGTCCATTCAATGAGGTAAAGAACAGGTTTCTCAACAAATAGTATTTTAAGTAAAACTCCGACTAATAAATGATTATCTCACTCATTCACTGCCATCGAGTCAATTCCAACTCCTAGTGATCCCTTGTGGGTTTCCAAGGCAGTAAATTTTATGGAAGTAGATGTCCAGTCTTCCTTCCATGGAGTAGCTAGTAGCTTTGAACCTCGAAGCTTCTGGTTAGCAATCAAATGCCTTAGGCACTACACCACCAAGGTAAATATAAAACATCAATTTCTTTCCTGTATCTGAGCAATAAACTATTGGAATTTTAAATAAAAAATGCACTGTTTGTTAGATTTAAAAAGAAAAAGAAATGTTAGATGCCATGGACTCAGCTCTGACCCATAGGGACCCCATGTACAATAAAATGAAACACTGCCCAGTCTTGCACCATCCTCACAATCCTTGCTATACTTGAGCCCATCGTTGGAGGCATTGTGTCAATCCATCTTGTTAAGGGGCTTCCCTTTTTTCCCTGATGCATGATATCCTTCTACAGAGAATGATCTCTTCTGACAACATAACCAAAGTAGGTGAGACTGGTCATGCTCGCTTCCAAGGAGCATTCTAGCTGCACCTCTTCCGGGATAGATTAGTACATTCTTCTGGCAGTCCATGGTACCTTCAGTACTCTTTGCCAACACCGTAATGCAAAAGTAGCAAACCTTTTTTGGTCTTCCTTATTCATTGTCCAGTTTTCACATGCATATGAGGGGATTAGCCAATAATTGAAACTAGGTTATGGGCACATGGGAGTTCATTGTACTAGTCTTTGTTTCTGTTTGAAATGTTTTAGAATACATTTTTGAAATTAGAGAGAGAGAAAAGAAAACAACCCAATTACAAAATGGGCAAAAAAATCTGAACAGAAACCTCACCAAAGAAAATATACAGATGGCAAATAAGCATATGGAAAAATGCTCAATATAATGTCACTAGGGAATTGCAAATCAAAACAATACCACAAGATACCTTAATAGTAGAATGGCTAATGCAAAACACTGACAACACCAAATGCTAATGAGGATGTGAAGCAACATGAATGCTCATTCATTCATTGTGGTGGAAATGCAAAATGGTACAAGCTACTCAAACACAGTCTGAAAGTTTCTTCAAAGCTAAACATAGACCTACCATACTATCAGCAATTTCTCTTCCAGGTATTTACCCAAATGAGATAAAAACGTATGTACACATAAAAACCTGCATAGAAATGTTTATAGCACCTTTACTGCTAATTGTTGAAAATTAGAAGCAACCAAGATATCCTTCAACAAGAGAATGAATAAACAAACTGATACATCCATACCGTGACATATTATTCAGTGTTTAAAAAAAGAACAAAAAGGGGTATCAAGCCATGAAAAGGCATGGAGGAACCTTAAATACATATTGCTAAGTGAAAAAAGACAATCTGAAAAAGCTACATACTGTACAATTCCAACTATATGACTTTCCTGGAAAAGGCAAAACTATACAGACTGAAAAAATGAGTGGTTGCCAGAAATTCAGAGAGATGAGTGGAGGGATGAATAGATGGGGCACAGAGCATGTTTAGGGCAGTGAAACTATTCTGCATGATTCTGTAAGGTGGAGTCACAACATTACGCTTTTGTCAAAACCCACTGTGCAACACAAATTGTGAATACTAATGTCAACTGTAGGAGCTCTGGTAGCATAGTGGCTAAAGCACTTGACTGCTAACCAGAAGGCTGGTGGTTCAAACCCACCAGCCACTCCTTGGAAGTCAGGTTGGGCAATCCTACTTCCGTAGTGATACTGCCTTGGAAACCCAAGGAGGGGTCACTATGAGTCGGGCCGACTCCACGGCACATAACAACAACAACAATGTCAACTGTAGACTTCAGTTAATAAACAGTATCAATAGTGGTTCCTTAATTGTAACAAATGTGCCCAGGAATGCAAGATATTAAAATAGAAGAAACTGTGTGCAGGGGAGAAGGGAGTATGTGGCAATTCTCTGTGCTTGCTGCACAGTTTTTCTGTAAACCTTAAACATTCCTGAAAAAGAGTCTATTTAAAAAAAAAAAAAGAAAGAAATGAAGTCTCATGAGTGCTACAACATGGGTGAGCCTTGGAAATTTATGCTAAGTGAAAGGACAAAATCACAAAAGGACACATGATTTCATTTATACAAAATGTCCAGAGTAGGCAAATCGAGACAGGAAATAGATGAGTGGTTGTCTAGAGCTGGGCTTGAAGGGACTGAGCGTGATCTCTAGAGGACTCTTTCTGAGGTGATGAAAACGTTCTAGAGTTGTCATGATGTGCTTCATTCTGTGACTGTATTAAAAATTATTGAATTGTACAATTTAAATGGGTGAATTGTATGTGAATTATATCTCAACAAAGCTGTTTCCAGGGTGGGGGGAACCCTCAATAGTACATTATACAGCATTTGAGGAATAAAAATAGCCCACAATCTCACCAACTTATCCTAATAAACCAAATTCACTGGCATAGAGTTGGATCCAACTCATAGCGACCCCTCCTTGGGTTTCCGAGGTGGTATCACTACAGAAGTAGATTGCCCAACCTTCCTTCTGAGGAGTGGCTGGTGGGTTTGAAACGCCAGCTTTCTGGTTAGCAGTCAAATGCCTGAGGCACTACACCACCAGAGCTCCTTATGGATTACAGTTCTACTATGAAATACTTGGGATTGCCATGAATCAAAATCCACTCAAATGTAACTGGTTATTGCTTACAGGTCTTTTGTTGTTGTTGTTTTTTAAATTTTCTGCAGTTAATATCTTTTCCAAAATAACAATTAAAAAAATAATAAGAGAAAATAAAACTTGGCAAGAAATGGCAGCTGTCAGAATTATTTTACCTCAGGAGCAAACACTTGATGAGATCTTTAATACGTATTTATTTCTAAGTGTAAGTAGTCGTATGCTAGTGGAGTGTAAGTAGTCAAGAAAGAAAGCTGCCTTCTCCCAGTAAGCAGTAGAACTCAATATTTTTTTAAAAAAAATTTTTAATGGCTCTCTGATGGCATAGTGCCTACTTCCTGACCTCTGAAGGAAGGTTGGGCAATCCACTTCCGTAGAGATACCTCTTTGGAAACCCAAGGAGGGGTCGCTATGAGCTGGCTCCTACTCCACGGCAGTGAGTTTGGTTTTTTGTCCAAGGGATCAGTGTTCACATCTCTCTGACAGTGGTTCTTGAATGGATCCTGGTGTTGGCATTTTTTTAAAGGTCACTGGGTAACTCAGTGGTGCAGACAGGTTGAGAGCCATACTGCTATGTGACATGATAATATAATCTAACAGCATAAGCCTTAGCCAGAAACATGCTCAGGAGCATAAAGAAATCAGGAAAGTAGATTCTGAACACCAGGTGGCAGTAAAAGGGCAATGGAACCACAGTTTAAATTAAACTTCACCTTAACCTTGGTTTTCCTTACCAAGTATGCACATGAATATTGCTTACAGAAGGAAATAGAATATTAGGGAAATAGCTGATAAGATAAATTATAGTTAAAATACATTAAGAAATCCCAGAAAACAAATGAGAAAAAGGAAGAAAAGCAAAAAGTATCACTTATAAAATGCAGTTTTAATTTGATGACCTTCTTCAAAGCCACCATCGCCTAATTACATAGCCATGCTTTTGTATATTCATTCCATAGGTTCTGTCAGCATTTATAAATCTCAGATAGTTCTGAAAAACGTAGAAGGGAGAAAATATTTTAGTGTTTTAAATGTCTTAAATAAAAATAAATGGTCAGAAGCTAATTAATACAAAAACTCTAAAATAGTGAATAATGAAATGTTTCTCTTTTTTTAATTATTATGATTTATTGTGATTTGGGCGAAGATTTACAGGGCAAATTCACTTTCCATACAGCAGTAATGTTTCTCTTTTTAAGTAAATGCTTTTAACTCAGAAAAACTACATCCTCTTGATGTGTAAATTAAGATTACATAACCTGCTACACCCTGTCTGTCTACTCTTCTCACTGCAGATGCTTGATGACCTACCACCCTTGTTCTTCCTGTCCTTGTGGGGCAGGGAGACAAAGACACAAACCACGGGACAGATCTATACCAATATGTTTACAGAGGTCATTTCAGAGATGGGGAAAGGGAGGGAGAACTGTGGATGTTTTTCTTTTCATTTTTGCTTGGTTATATTTTCTTTTTAATTATTATTAGGTATTTGAAGTAGACAGAAAAGTACAGAGGATAATACAATAAATATCTAGGGGCTTATCTACCACCTGTCATTTCACTGTAACAGCATCCGATTTCATCTTTGAGAAAGAAAACATTCCAAATACTCCCTTTCACAGAGGAAATACTTCCCTGAACTTGATGTTTTATTTACCTAGTACCTGTGCATATTTTTATACTTTTTTCTATATTTCATGTATTCAAAATACAATATACTACTTAAACTTTATGTAATGGCCTCATACTGTGCCAGGAGCTCTGGTAGCATAGTGCCTAAGGCATTTGACTACTAACCAGAAAGCTGGAGGTTCAAACCCACTAGCCCCTCCTCGGAAGGTTGAGCAATCTACTTCCATAGCCATAGTACCTCAGAAACCCAAGGAGGGGTCACCATGAGTTGAATATGACTCTATGGCAATGAGTTTTGAGTTTTTCATACTGTATGATCCTAATAAGCATGACCAGCATATACTCTTACAAACTGTACAGGAAAGTCCCCATTGTTCCGCATTCTCACCAACAATTGGAGTTGTATTAGGATAGCTGAATTATGCAGCAGTAGCAAACAACCACAATATCTCAATGACTTAAAGGTTCATTTTTTGCTCTTGCTCACGTACAATGTGGGTCAGCAGTGAAGCTCTATTCCGCATAGTCACTCAGTGGCCCAGGCAGAGGGGGATTCCTTCTGTGAGGGAGGGAGAAAGGACTAAGGGGCTCACACCCAGACTCTTAAAATATCTGCACAGAAGTGACCACTTTTGCTCACATTTCATTGCCTAAATCAAGTCACATGTTGAAATCTACCATGAAAGAGTTCCCATTTCTATCTTTGGGATCAGAATGTGAATGATTGTGAAGAGGTACTGATAGACTTTAATATTTACTAGTCTAGTGAGTATGAAGTAGCTGTGGTAGCATAGTGCCTAAGGCACTTGACTGCTAACCAGAAGGCTGGAGGTTCAAACCCACTAGGCACTCCTCAGAAGGAAGATGGGGCAATCTACTTCCATAGTGATACTGCCTCAGAAACCCAAGGAGGGGTCACTATGAGTCAGGTCTGACTCAATGGCATGTAACAACAACAACAACAACAGTGAGTATGAAATGATATCTCTGTGTTATTTTTATTTATTCCCTTCATCACAAGTTGAGCATATATCCATATACTGATTGGCAATGTGTTTCCTCTTTTAAAAACTGCCTATTTATATCCTTGGCTCATTTTTCTATTTTAAAAAATTGATTTTGTAGGATTTCTTTATATCAGGCAGGTTTTATTGTTGTGTAGAGTCGATTCTGACTCATTATGACCCTACAGGACAGAAGAGAAATGACCCATAGGGTTTCCAAGGCTGCAACTATGTCAGAAGCAGACTGCCGAATCTTTTGACCACAGAGCAGCTTGTGGGTTCAAATCTCTAGCCTTTTGGTTAGCAACTGAATACCTCAACCAGTATGTTACCAGAGCGCCTCCTATCATGGATGTTGTTGTGGTTATATGCCGTCGAGTTGGACCTGACTCATAGCGACTCCTCCTTGGGTTGCTGAGGCAGTATCACTACAGAAGTAGATTGCCCAGCCTTCCTTCTGAGGATTGGCTGGTGGGTTTGAACCGCCAGCCTTCTGGTTAGCAGTCAAGTGCCTTAGGCACTATGCTACCAGAGCTCTCTATCATGGATACTAGTCCTTTATTCCACCACTCATCTATCAGTTTCTCATACTGTGGTGGTTTGTGTGTTGCTGTGAGGCTGGAGGCTATGCCACTGGTATTTCAAATCCCAGCAGGGTCATCCATGGTGGATTGGTTTCAGTAGAGCTTCCAGAGTAAGACAGACTGGGAAGAAGGACAGAGACATCCACTTCTGAAAAAAAAAATTGGCCACTGAAAACGTTATGAATACCAGTGAAGTCTTGTCTGATATAGTGCTGGAAGATGAGGCTCTCAGGGCAGAAGGCACTCAAAATGTGACTGGAGAAGAGCTGCCTCCTCAAAATACAGTCTACCTCAATGACGTGGATGGAGTGAAGGTTTCAGAACCTTCATTTGCTGATGTGGCATGACTCAAAATGTGATGAAACAACTGCAAACATTCATAAATAATCAGAACATGGAATGTACAAAGTATGAATCTAGGAAAATTGGAAGTTGTAAAAATGAAATAGAATAAATAAAGATCAATATCCTAGGCATGACTTAGCTGAAATGGACTGGTATTGGCCATTTTGAAAGACAATCATATGGTCTGCTATGCTGGGAGTGACAAAGTGAAGAGGAATGGTACTGCATTCAAGGTCAAAAAGGACATTTCAAGATCTATCCTGAAGTACAATGACATCAGTGATAGGATAATATCCATATGCCCACAAGGAAGACAAGCTAATAATACTATAATTTATTGCACCAACCACTAAAGCCAAAGATGAAGAAACTGAAGATTTTGTCAGCTTTGGCAGTCTGAAATTGACCAAACATGCAATTAAAAAGTATTGAATATTACTGGTGATTGGATTGGGAAAGTTGGAAACAAAGAAGAATCATTAGTAGCTGGAAAATATGGCCTTGATGATAGAACTAACAAATCTGTTCTAGAAGTGCAGCCAGAATGCTCCTTGGAAGTGAGAATGGCCAGACTTTGTCTCATCTACTTTGATCCTGTTGTCAAAAGGGACCATTTTCTGGAGAAGGATATCATGCTTGGGAAATTGGAGGGCCAGTGAAAAAGGAGAAGATCCTCAACAGAACAGAAAATGCCAAACTGTTTCTTCTACTTTCTTCAGGATGTGGCTTATGATCCAAATGACGGTAACACCTCATTCATTCAATTGATGAATGAATTATTGATGTGCCAGAATTATTCCAAACTATGGTATTTACTATGACACAGGGCAATGAACAAAGGCATTTTTAATTGAATGAAATATCAGAACATTTAAATTAAAATAAAAAGTCCACTGGTAATCAACATACTGCAATTGTCTACCTTGGACGTCACACCAATAAGTGGTAGGTACAGGGGCTTCCTGGAAAAATGAAACAGTTTAAATAAAGGCAGACATTTTTGGCAGAGGATAAAAATTATAAGGACTCTTGGAAATAGCATTAAGCTTCATTTATAACGGCCTGAATTTTTGCAATGCTGGGTGTTTATTTCATCACAGATGTGGGACGCCCACAGAGTGGAAACCTGGAGGAGGCAGCACTCTTCAAGCAAGGGTAAATCCAGAGGTAGGACTTGTCTGTAAGCCATTGGCAGGAAACACTCCCAGCAGCTGGGAGAATGGGTGTCTCTATCCTAAAAGGGAATCTGGGTGGCATACCACAGCATCCAATACACGGGACTTTAACCCAACCTTTACTCTGCTACTAGAATTACCTTCTTAACAACAAACTATGATATCTCCAATTCTAAACCATTTTTTTCTGGAGCTCTGGTAGTACAGTGCCTAAGGCATTTGACTGCTAACCAGAAGTTTGGTGGTTCAAACCCACCAGCCACTCTGCGGAAGGAAGACTGGGCAATCTGCTTCTATAAAGATTTACTGCTTCAGAAACACAATGGGGGTCGCTATGAGTCGGAATCAACTTGATGGCAGTGAGTTTGGTTTTACTGTTTTACAGTCTATAGGATAAAATTCAAACATCTCACTGTGGACCAACTTGGCCACAACACACACCTCAACTATCCCAATCTGGCCATAATCCACTTATCCAACTTAGTTTTCTAACAATCCTCACCTATCCCCACTTTCTCCCTTCAGTTTGGGCAAATTTGCTCCTTGCCTTTCTCTGTGTACCCTGGGCCCTTTTAGGACTTCTCAACTTTGTGCACACTCTCCAGAAGAACTGCTATGTCTACATTTTTTTAAATTTAGCTTTTTATTGTAATTTGGGAGAAAATTTACAGAGCAAATTCATTTTCCATTCAAGAATTCAAACACACTTGTTTCATGTCATTGATTGCAATACTCTCAATGTAATGTCACTCATCCCACTTTCTCCCTGTGTTTGTTTCCTCCTTCTCTTTCCCTAGGGCCTCTGGTAGTGTAGTGCCTAAGGCACTTGACTGCTAACCAGAAGGCTGGTGGTTCAAAGCCACCAGCCACTCCTCAGAAGGAAGATTGGGCAATCTACTTCTGTAGTGATACTGCCTTGGGAGCCCAAGGAAGGGTCGTTATGAGTTGGATCTGACTCCATGGCAGCAAATTGATTTTCTTCACTCTTCTTTGCTCTGGATGGAGAGAGACCAATAATTGCACATTAGCTGAGTGCTCACAAGCTTTTATGAACCCAGTCACAACTTACCAAAGTAGGATGTAGAACATTTTCTTTGTGGACTATTGCAGTGTAGTAAATTACTTAGTGTGGCTTTTCTACCTGTAAGTCTTTGAAAACTCAGTGGTGGAATGAGCAACTGAGGAGCTCCTGATTGTAAGTGTTATCCACCTGGGTTATTTCTGTTGGGCGTGGCACAACACAATGTTATGGGAGGCTCACTCTCAAGTGCTTAGAGTTCTGATGCTATGATTGGCTAGTTTGGCCACTCTGCCAGGCTCAAAAGGAGGCCTCCTAGAGGCAGAACTCTCTCTGACTGCTGGTTGAGGAAGACATGCTGCTGAAAGAGACACACGCTCCTGAAAGAGACACGTGCTGCTGGGAAAGAGACACAAGAGACATGCATTGCTGAGTGAGACACCGAGGGACCAGCACTGCTGGGAAACAGACTGTGAGAGAATGTTGGCTGAGGGACGGTGGGCTGGGAGAGAGACTGAGCGTTTTTCCTGAACTTGAATTGTAACCTGGTGCTTCCCTAATAAACCTCATAATCTGTGCGTTCTGTGTGGCCACTGCAGCGAATTATCGAACCCAGGAGAGAGGTGGTGGTGCTTTGGGAGGAACAGTTGGTGAAAGGGCTGGAGGGAGGCAGCATGTCCGGCCTTGTAGGAATAGGCTTTGGGTTAATGCTGGTAATCCTGTCTTGCTCTTGTGGGATTAGAGGAGGTCAGAACCCTTGGCTTCCTTGTCCTTTTTCCTTGCCCTTTTTGCAACTATGTTGTTTCATTCCCACTTCATGTTACCTGAGACTATGATCCTGAGCCCCTAGGCCCAGAAACTCATTCCCTCAAGGTTTTTGGTTATGGCTAAGAAGGTTTCATATCTTTGCCCTCTGTATGTTCTATTATATTCATGGATATATTTGCAGCATATGTAAATACATATGTAGAAATAGCCTCTGTCAAATCTATGTATATTCACTGGTATAGTACCATTCTCCTTCCTACATCTGTTCAGTTTGCATGTAGATTATTGTTAGTACTGATATTGCAGGATTGTATACGTACTAGTATTTACCTCTGTTGCCTTTAACCATGTACCCCCTTCCAGTGTTTTTCTTTGCCTTGATCATTTTTTGCTGACCTCCTTATAGTATATTTCCTTCCTCTTTACCCAAGTTAATTGCCCCTTTAATTTTTTACTTGACACACTTCTAATTCAGAGGCAACTCAAATGATTCCTTTTCTATGAAGACTTTCCTGACTTTCAGGCAGAAATGCCTTTGTGTTGCATAGTAACTTGTTTATAACTTGACTGTAGCACTAATCACAGTGTGCATGGCCTGTAGTGATGTGGTGCACATCCGTCACTCCCAGAGTTCTGCGAGCTCTTTAAGAAGTCTGGGAAGAAAAAAACAGAAAAAAAGAAACCTGGGAATTTGGAGAATGTCCCTCTATTTCAGTTTATCTGATGTCTCTTTATGATTAGATTCTGATTATGCATTTTTAGCAAGAGCACCTCAAAAGCAATGATGTCCATCATATCAGAAGACACGTGATACCAGTTTGTCCCATTACTGGTGATGCTATTTTTTCACTTGGTTAAGATAGTGTCTAACTTCAGAGTGGAGACGATTACACCTCCAGTATTTCTTCACTATAAAGTCATTTATAAGTATGGTAAGGAGGACACTTTCAGTCTTTGTAAATAACCTGCTTTTTCATCAAACTTTCACACCCTGGTTTTATTACCCATTGATGATTCTTGCCTGAATCAATTATTACCATGATGGTTGCCAGATGGTGCTATTAATTCTGTTCTGGTTACCTAGTGCCACTCTGACAGGAATCTACCACAAATGGGATGCTTGAACAAACAGAAGTTTATTCTCTTATAGTTTGGAGGCTTTAAGTCCGAGTTAAAAGTGCCAGGCCCTAGGGGCTGGGTTAAAGCCCCTCGACCTTGGCTTCAGCTCTGCCTCTTGCTCCCTCCTGGCCCACTGAAGCTAGAGGCATCTCTTCACTTAGGTAGCTACTGGCTGCTGAAGCTAACAAGCCCAGGGTTGACAAATAAAACGTCAACCAGACCACACAGCAGGCCACTGATGCACGTCCATTGGAAGTCCCAAGGTCGGCAGAACATGGCAGGCTGCTGAATAATGACACGGTTACATGCAGGGTCCAAGCGTGCCATAAGCTAGAGACCATTCCCAAAGGGTTCTCCTTATACACAGGAAGCAGACCACATCCCAAAGGCAGCTACTCAGCTGCTTGTGGTAGACCCTACCATGGAGTTGATTGGCAGTCTCATCATAGGGAATAACTACCACCAGCTGCCCAGCCACTCAACCAGGCCCAGCCAAGGTGACACACAAATTTAACTACCACAAGTTCCATCATTTCTTCTGCATTTATTAGTTGGTGTTCTACTGTAAGGTAGGGCCTGCTCCTTCCTTCTTCCCCTCCCTTTCTACTTTCCTTTCCTTCCTCCCTTTCATTAATATAAGCTCATGGATTCCCATTTTATTTGAAGAGTTATGATTTGTTCTTATCATTATTTATTTGGGTGCTTAAATTGTCAGCTCTTCAAGCTGGTTCCTGTGTTCTTTTGACATGCACCCATCATCTCTTGAGCATTTTATTTTTTAATTTTCTGGCACCAGATTTTCCAGGTTCACCTTAAACTTTCTTGTTGCAGCTCTGTTATCAGTCATTTCTCCAAGGAGCCCTGGTTCCTTTTAGAGAAGAATGGTCTTTAGAACCCAAGATCTGGTATTAGGTAGTTGCACTGCCACTGGGGCCTCTCAACAGAGAAAGCTAAGCAACATATCTATGTATACACAAACACTATCTCTCATCTTTCCATTAGTTTATCCTTATACCTCCAATCCCAAAGGTACCTTCAATACCACAAGGTCTATTCTAGCCTTCCCCCTGCCCATATTGTAACTCCCTTCTCTTACAGAGAGAAAACTGGCTCACATTCAGTCATACATTTACTTATATGTTCATATAACCAGACTCTCAACCATGCCAACCACCTCCTTAGTCCTTGCCAAATGCATTTTTCATACTTGTCAAATTCCCAACCCCAAATGAAGGTAGGGGGAAGGGAAGGATCTGCCGTAAGTTTTGATGTGATGTATTTCATTATTATTCAGTTCTAAATATTTTCATTTCTAATGTAATTTGCACCTTGACTCCTAAGTAATTTTAAATCATATAGGTGAATTGATAAACTCTGGTATATCTACAGGAGCTCTGATGGAATATCAGATAAGCCATCTAAGATACAACTATTGGTCTCTTCTCACCCAGAGCGAAGAACAGAGAAGAAAATCAAAGATGTATGGAAACAATTAGTCCACAGAACTAATAGACCATGAAAACCTCAGTCTCTATGACCTTGAGACAAGAAAAACTAGATGGTGCCCAGTTACCATTGCCAACCACTAGAAAAGGGATCAAAATTAGAGATCTTGGATAGAGTGGAAGCAAATTGTGGGAGAAAAATTGAAAACAAATAAACAAACAAAACCATTCAATAGACCAGGCTTACTGGTCAGATAGAGACAAGTGAAACCCCAGAAACTATGGCCCCAAGTCCTCCTATGCTATGGGCCTGGAATTGCACTCACTCTCATAGCTAACTTTCAGCCAAACAATAGGCCAACAAGCTGAACATCAACACCAGGGAGATGCACTCCTTAGAAAACTCATTGATGGAAGATGAGAAGGGCAGCATTTGAACAAAGAGAAAGCAAAGGAGGCAGGAATGCATAGGTGAGAAGGACACAGGAAATGAGTGACCACAGGGAAGGAGTGTAAGGAGAGCTGTTATATTGTGGAGATTGTAATCAGTGTCACAAAACAAAATAGTAAGAACTACTGAATGTAAAACAAATCTGCTTTGTAAAATTTTACCCAAATCTCAATAAAAACTTAAAAAAAAAAAAAAAAAGAGCTATCACATTACAGAAAACATGGAGGAAACTTAGGTGCATATTGCTGAGTGAAAGCTGCCAGTCTCAAAAAAAAACCGTACACTATATGATTCCAACAGTATGACATTCTGCAAACGGCAAAAAGTGGGTTTTGGGAAATGCATAAACCATTATAGTATCATGCAGAATAGTTTCACTGCCCCTATATTGCCCTGTGTATCACCTATTCATCCCTCCCCATCTCTCTCTGGGGCCTTAGCTCCCCCCTCAGCTACTCAGGAAACTGGCAAATGTTGTCCATTACCATTTTCTTTTACTCTATTTTAAAAAACAAACCAATTGCCATGGAGTCAATTCCAACTCATGGGGAAGGCCACATGCTACAAAGGAGAAATGCTCCATAGGGCTTTCATGGCTCTGAACTGTTAAAAGCAGATGTCCAGGGCTTTCTTCTGAAGTGCCTCTGTACAGCTTTGAACTGCCAACCTTTTGGTAAGTAGCCGAGTGCTTAACTGTTTGAACCACCCAGGGACTTCTTTACCCTATTAGACCAGATTAACTTCTTAAACCACCTTTAGTCTCTCAATTTGTCATCCTATGGTGGCTTGTGTGTTGCTGTGATCCTGGAAGCTACGCTGCTAGTATTTCCAATAACAGCAGGGTCACCCGTGGTGGACAGGTCTCAGCAGAGCTTCCAGACCAATGTAGAGTTGCTAAAGCGAAAGGAAGAAATGATGAAGTAAAAGAGTTCAACAGAAGATTTCAAAGGATGGCTCAAGAAGACAAAGTTAAGTACTGTATGTAATTAAATGTGCAAAGATCTGAAGTTAGAAAACCAAAAGGGAAGAACCCGCTTGGCACTCATCAAACCGAAAGAATTGAAGAAAAAATTTAACCCTTGAATTGCAGTATTGAAGGATTCTCTGGGCAAAATATTGAATGACATAGAAAATATTAAAAGAAAATGCAGTCCCTGTACCAAAAAGAATTGGTTGATGTTCAGTCATTTCAGGAAAGAGCATACAATCAAGAACTGATGGTATTAAAGGAGGAAATTCAAGCTGTACTGAGGGCATTGGTGAAAAACAAGGCTCCAGGAATTACGGAATACCCATTGAGATATTTCAACAAACAGATACCACGCTGGAGGCACTCACTTGGCTATGCCAAGAGATTTGGAAGACAACTACTGGCCAACTGACTGGAAGAGATCCATATTTCTGCCCATTCCAAAAAAAGCTGATCTAAAAGAATGTGGAAATTATTGAACAATATCATTAATATCACACACAACTAAAATTTTGCTGAACATAATTCAAAAGCAGTTGCAGCAATGCATTGACAAGGAACTGCCAGAAATTCAAGCTGTATTCAGTAGAGGATGTGGAATAAGGAATATCATTACTGATGTCAGATAGATCCTCACTGAAAGAAGAGAATACCAGAAAGAGATTAACTTGTGTTTTCTTGACTATGCAAGGCACTCGGCTGTATGGATCATAACAAATTATGGATAACATTGCAAAGAATGGGAATTCCAGAACCCTTAATTGTGCCCATGAGGAACTTGTACATAGACCAGGAGGCTGTTGTTCAAACAGAACAAGGGGCTTATGTATGGTTTAAAATCAGGACGCGTGTGAGTCAGGGTTGTATCCTTTCACCATACTTATTCAATCTGTATGCTAAGCAAATAATCTGAGAAGCTGGACTGTATGAAGAACATGCAATTGGAATTGGAGGAAGATTTATCACAGGAAGATGTATCTGTGATATGCAGATGACACAACCTTGCTCACTGAAAGTGAGGATGACTTGAAGCACTTACTGATGAAGATTGAAGACTACAGCCTTCAGTGTGGATTACTCTCAACATTAAAAAAAAAAAAAAAATCCTCACCACTGGACCAACAAGCTACATCAGGACACACAGAGAAAATAATGAAGTTGTCAAAAATTTCATTTTACTTTGATCCATAATCAATACTCACGGAAGCAGCAAACAACACATTGCATTGGGCATATCTGATGCCAAAGAACTCTTTAAAGTGTTAAGAAGCAAAGATGTTTCTTTGGGGAATAAAGTACACCTGACCCAAGCCATGACATTTTCAATTGCTTCATATGCATACAAAAACTGGACAATGAAAGAAGACTGCTAGTGGGTGCAGGATTTTTGTTTGTGTGAAGTGATAAAAATGTTCTAAAATTAGATTGTGGTGATGATTGCCCAAGTCTATGAATATACTAAAAAAACATTGCATTTAAGTGGGTGAATCATATGGTATATGAGTTATTTCTCAATTTAATATTAAAAATACATGCATAGAAAAGAGGCTTAAAGAAAATATGCTGGTATCTCATCTCTAAATGCTGGAACTGAACTATAATAGATTTGGGAGCTCTGGTAGCATAGTGGCTAAGGCACTTGACTGCTAACCAGAAGGCTGGCGGTTCAAACCCACCAGCCACTCCTCGGGAGGAAGATGGGGCAATCTACTTCCGTAGCGATACTGCCTCGGAAACCCAAGAGGAGTCACTATGAGTCGGGTCCGACTCGATGGCATATAACAACATAATAGATTTTGTTTTCTTTTTTCCTGCATTTTTAAAAATTTCTACAATAAAGTAATTTAAAACAAATAAAATGAAGGAGGTGGTCAATCAGTGCTACCTTAACTGTGATCTGTGGACTGGCCCCTAAATTGTCACTGGTCCACAGCTAAATACAGAAATGGAGGATAAGCATTTAGAAACGTTTTAATAACAACTTTGCCTTGCTATGACATTCATGTGTGTGATCACTTTTATCATTTTTTATAAAAGCAACGATCCACAATGAATTGGGAGAAAAAGAAAAACCTGGTCCTTCACCACAAATAGAGAAGTTCTGCCCTAGGAAATCTCTGAAGTCTTTTCCAGGAAATTTTTGGATCAAAGACTCAGAGTAGGAAGAAAGGCCTGGTGATCTCCTTCCAAAAATCGGCCAGTGAAAGCCCTACGGAGCAAATGATCTGACCTGCAAGCACCTCAGGGATGGGGCAGGCCTGGGCAGCATTCTGTTCCATTGTGCACTGTGTCACCATGGGCCGAAGGTCAACTCAATAGAAGCTAACAACTTGTGAACCAGACACTGTGTCAAGCATTGTAACACGATTGTCTCATTTAATCCTCACACCAGCCCAATGAAGGAGGCGTTACTTTAATCCCCATTCTACAGATGAGAAAACTGATACACAGAAGTAGTTTATAGTTTGCCTAAGTGATATGGATAGTTACAGAGGAAATCAGAATTCAAAGCCAGGTCTACGTGATGCAATAACTATACACCATCTATGAAAACAATCCTCTATATTCCAGGCAGTTCCAGGAGCAAGAGGTCCAGGTCTGATTTTCCAATTCCCCCTCCTCCCTCCACCTCACTCCTGCCACAAAGCTCTACCTGCTGCTTTAGTCTTGGACTCTAGGTCGCTCTCTGCTCTGTCTGTAACCCCCTCCTCTGCTCCTTCATCCATGCACCCAGGGTGAAACAGTACATAACAAAACAGCCTTGTTGTTGTGCCATCTAGTTGATTCCAACTCATAGTGACATAGGGCAGAATAGAACTGCCCCAGGGATTTCCTAGGCCCCACCAGCCACTCCTCAGAGGGAAGGCTAGGCAATCTACTTCCCTAGTGATACCGCCTCCAAAAGCCAAGGAGGGGTCGCTATGAATTGGCTCCGACTTGAGGGCAGTGAGTTTGTTTTTTGATAATCTTTACAGGAGGAGTTCTGGTGGTGTAGTGGTCAAGCGCTTGGCTTCCGTAAAAATTACAGCCCTGGAAACCCCATGGGGCCTTTCTACACAGTCTTGGAGAGTCGCTATGAGTTGGAATCAACTCGATGGTAATAGGTTTAGTTTAATCTTCACCAGAGCAGATCCTCAGGACTTTTATTGCCCCGCAGAGTCCCTGGGGGGCTAGAAACGGTGACCTGTTGGTTCACAGCTGAGAGCTTAACCATTACACCACCAGGGCTCCTTAATGAAACAGCGTCCACAATAAAAGTTAATGTTTACTGAAAAGAAAAAAAAAAAAAAAACAGACTCAGAATAGAAGGGATTGAGAAAAACAATAAATACTACAACAGTGAAATAAGATACAAACATACCTCATTTGATTGCTCTTCACTTTATTGTGCTTCACGGATACTGAATGTTTCACATACTGAAGGTTTATAGTAACTCTGCATTGAGTGAGTCTATCTGCACCATTTTCCAACAGCATGTGCTTACTTCATGTCTCTGTGTCACATTGTCACAGTATTTCTAACTTATTTCACACTTAATAGACTACAGAAGGGACCTCTGGTGGCATAGTGCCTAAGGCATTTGACTACTAACCAGAAGGCTGGCAGTTCAAACCTACCAGCCACTCCTCGGAAGGAAGACTGGGCAATCTACTTTCATAGAGATACTGCCTCAGAAACCCAAGGAAGGGTTCTATGAGTCAAAATCGACTTGACGACAGTAAGTTTGTTTTTTTTTATTTAGACTATAGAAAAAGAAAACCAAACTTCCTGCCATGAAGTTAATTCCAACTCATAGCAACCCTCTCTGGGTTTCCAAGGCTGTAAATTTTTACGGAAGCAGACTGCCTCATCTTTCTTCCATGGAGCGGCTGGTAGGTTCAAACCACCCATCTTTTAGTTAGTAGCCAATTATCTTAACAACTACACCAACAGTATAGTGTAAACATAACTTTTACATGCAGTGGGAAACCAAAAATTTCGCTTTATTGTGATAACCACTTTTTTGTGGTAGTCTGTAACCGAACCCCTCAATGTCTCTGTGGTATGCCTGTATATGAAAACCATAACACTATAAATGATTAGAGGAAATTATGCTAGAAGGAGACAGGAGAAAAATAAAAAAGCTTACAGACTGAACAAAATGATTAGAAAACAAAAAATATTCCTCCACCACAAAATTTTTAATGTTGAGTGGCCAGCTCGGGGGCCCCTGAGTTGGCCCTGGCTCCCCTCTCTCCCTCTAGGCAGAGCTTCCAAGACAAAAACCCAAAAGAAGTGACCATCTACTTCTTGAAATGATTTCCAAGGCTTATTATGGGATGTGGGTTGCTTTGGGGTTGGGAAATAGGGAGGGAGCTTGGGAAAGAGAGAAACTGCAAAGGCTCAGTCTCTACTCACATGCTTCTCTGAGGTAGGCTGGGATGTCACATCGTCTCTTCCCTGGGAATCACAAGTGGGATGTATCTAAGCGACAGGTGACAGATCAGCTTTAATACCTGTTTTGGTTACTTCATGCTGTTCTAACAAAAAATACCACAAATGGGTGACTTTAACAAACAGGAGTTCATTCTCTTACAGTTTTAGAAGCTAGAAGTCCGAGTTCAAAGTGCCAAGCTCTAGGGGTGGGGTGACCTTGACCTTTGGCTTCAGATCTGCATCTTGCTCCCAGCCCACTGGAGCTGGAGGTGTCTCTTCACTCAGGCAGCTACTGGCTGCTGAGGCTAACAAGCCCAGGGTCAACAAATAAAAATGGCACAGTCCCGATATTACCAAACAACAGGCCACTAATTCAACTCCAGAGGCAGTCCCCAAATTGGCAGGAAACATGGGAGCCTGCTAAATGAACACTGGGCTACATTCAGGTTCCAAGCATGTCAAAAAAACTGCAGAGACCTTTCTCAAAACTACTTCTTAACTACTGGAAGCAAATCATCCCCCTAAGGCAGCTACTCAGCTGCCCCAGTAGATTCCACCATGGAGGTGATTACCAGTCTCACCACGGGGAATAACTACATCCAGCTGCCCAGCCACTCAAAACCAGGCCCAGCCAAGTTGACAACAACCTTAACTACAATACCTTTCCCGGACATCTCTGGAATATACAGAATCAGACACCAATCTATTTTGCAACATCCTTGGAATCTGATCCTCACTAACTACACAGCTTGGGATGAAGGTAGAAGGCTGTGAAATACGGGGCAAGAGCATTCTCCTCTGCCTGCAGCCAGTCCGGGATGGGACCACTGGGGTCATGTGGCCATTGGGTCATCAACACTTGGGCCAGATGCTGGCTGAGTCCTCAACTCTGCACTCTCCATCCTCATGGGGCCTGTAGCACAGCAGGGCACAGATGGATTTTAAATGTGCACTGAGGTGGGTGCAGGCAAGGGGTTGTGACTACTGTGGTTGAAGCAGGAATGTACTAAATTCTAGGTGGTTATGCTGTAACATAGCAAGGATGGCCACACTTAGTGTCTCATACTTTGGTCTTGTTATCAGGAGGGACCAGTCCCTGGAGAAGGACCGCATGCTTGGTAAAGTAGGGGTCAGCAAAAAAGAGGATGACTCTGAATGAGATGGAGTGACACAGTGGCTGTGACAACAGTCTCAAGCATAGCAATGATTGTGAGAATGGTGCAGGACTGGGCAGGGGTTCATTCTGCTGTATACATAGGGTGGCTATGAGTCGGAACGGACTGGATGGCACCTAACAGCAACAACAGATAATATAGGAGTACCTGGGGGAGGGAAATGGTTAAGTGCTCAACTATAATCAAAAGCTTAGAAGTTGAATCACCTGATGTGCCTCTGAAGAGGGGCCTGACGACTTGCTTCCAAAAGTTCACAGCCTTGAAAACCCTGTGCAGCAGCTCTACGCTGCACACATGGGGTCTCCATGAGTTGAAATCAAGTCGACCCAACTGATTTAGGTTAGGTTGTTATAATGTGTTGTTGTAGTTTGTTGCCCTCCACTGGATTCCGATCATAGCCACCCTGTGTGACAGAGTAAAACTTCCCCCACAGGGTTTTCTTGGCTGTAACTGAGCACTTAACCATTACATCAGGGCTACTGTTTATAAACTAATATATTGTTGTGGGTTTTTTTTTTTTTTTTTAATTGTGATTTGGGTGAAGATTTACAGAGCAAATTCACTTTCCATACAGCAGCTCACATATACTTTGTCTCATGTCATTGACCACAATTTACCACAATGCAACAGCTCCCCTCCCACTACCTCCTCATAGTTACCTCTTCCCAGTGTCCATCCCTCCATACACTCCTGCCCCCTGAGCTGTCTCCCTGTGCATAAGCAGCCCTTCTTTCTCCCATGATTGTTTTCTCCAAGGAGTGTATCTACTTGAGTTAAATGTTCAACTCATATGCCTGTATTTTGTTTGGCTGGAAACCACAGGTGTCGGTTCAATTCCAGACCTGAAGGGCAGCTAGGGGCCATAGTCAGTGGTTCCACCAGGCTCTGTTGGACCAGCAAACCTGGTCCCCACATTTTTTTTTTTTGTTTTGTTTTTCTCCAAATGATTTTGAGTATAAACTAATATATTGTTTTGCTAACTTCTGACACTTTCTTAAAGATATTCCAATCCCAGATGAATAGATTTTAGATATAAAGGTTCACAAAATCTTTTGCAATGAATTTGCAGGCTTTTCTGCTGAATCATGGCATTTGGGAATCAGTGCACATTTTCCTACAGGGAAAAGGACTGTCTTCATGTCACCACACCAGTCAAAAGCAGCATTTCCCTGTTCTATAGCTCAGTTACTTGCTCCATGAGGAACAATAAGGTGATAAATGGATTGTCTAAATATCTTGTCATGAAGTAATGACTTCCTGAGATTTTTAAATGCCTTCCGCATGAAAAGGTTAAGTAGTAGTCATACAATGAAGGCTTTCAACAGGACCTTTCTCTTCTGTAGAAATTGAAATGAAACATTAACCATGTATCTTGTGTTTACTATCATTTTTTTCTTTCTTCCTCTAGTAATAACTGACAGAATTTGACCATTAATGCAGGAGAAAAAAATATTTTGATCCCAATGCCATTAAATATCACAGCTTGGTGTGGATGAATTTCAACAACTTCCATTTAGCTTTCTAAAATCTGAAATAACATCTCCAAGCAGCAACGCTAGCTGTGGTAGAGAAAAGGCTGGCACTAATTTGATGAAAGAGAAAAGGCACTCATTTAATTTCATCTGTCATTGGAGGCTGGAAGGAATCTGTTTAATGCCCCACAAGTAAATTCAGGACACGGTAGACAGGGTTGATGGTTCTAGGGTGAGCAGTGTGGAGAGGCCAAGAGTCCTGGAAAGGATATAGTACAACATTGGTTGCATGTTGGCTAGGACTCTTAGGTCGCAAAAGATATATCAAAGCATGGCTGTCAAGTTGACCCTGATTCCTGGCGACCCCATGTGTGTCAGAGCAGAACTGTGCTCCAATGGCTGATTTTTTGGAAGTACATCATCAGGACTTCTTTCCAAGTTGCCTCTGCATGGGTTTGACCCACCGAGCTTTTGTTGAGTAGCCAAGCTCTTAACTGATTGCACTACCCAGGGATGCTTCAAAAGACGTAAAAATCACTTGGCCAGAAAAGAAACATTAGCTCACACAACTAAAAGTCCAACTTCCAGGACACTATTCAAAGTCAAGGCTTCAGGCACGACTCAAGCAGGGTCATCTGTAACTTGTCTCTCCATCTCTCTCAGCCCTGCTGTAATTTTAGCTAATGTCTTGACACTGAGACTAATTGAGCTGATTTAGGTCATATGTCAATCACTGAACTGCAGGCTGCTCTGATCAGCACAAGCTCACTTTCCAAATCCAAGCCACTGTGATGTGTGAGTCTTCCAAATGTCCTCCCTTTAGTCTGATCATTTAGAGACTGTGTTTCTCATTAGAGGAGCTCACCAGATCATATGATCAAGACCTCAGGGAGGGAGCTGGAGAGTCACACACCCTAGGCCCCTGTGGAATTCCAACCTGTTGTAGTCCCTGTCACCAGGAGTGCAGAGCCTCTGGCCACCATACTAATGAGGCCAGCTGGCAGCAGGGGGAGGACTGCTCACACCAGACAAGGTGACATCTAACCCCAATGTGGCTCATGCACCAGAGGAAACCTCGTCCTCCAGAGAGAACTCTCCTTCTTCTGGCTAATGCCTTGATGTCTTGCTTTTACTTAAGTCTGTGTAAGACAGAAATATCCCTGCAGATGGAAACACTTTAATTGTGATCAGGGATTCCTGGTGAGAAGAATTAGAGAGTAAGTTTTGATTATAGGGGAGAAGGAAAATTACAGAGCTCTGGGAGCTTAAGAAGTCCCTGAGTGGACCACAGTTGCAGGGGACATCAAGCTCAATTGGCATAACATACTACACAAAAACATTGTTCCACATCCTTCTTGGTAGTGACTGGGATCTTAAAAGCTTGCAAGTGGCCATCTAGATACAACAATGGGTCTCTCCTTGTCCAGAGCAAAGAAGAAGGAAGAAAACCAAAGACATATGGAAACAATTAGTCCAAGGGACTGGTAAACCATGCAATCATCAGACTATACAACTATGAGTCCAGAAGAAGTAGATGGTCCCTGGGGAGTTCCAGTAAGATGGCAGAACAGGCAGAATGACTACACAGACCCTCTTCAACAAAGAAAAGGGGAACCAATTAACAGAGATGTAGAAGATAATCCTGGACCCCTGGGCCTTGAAGGGAAGGATATAGAAGAGGACCAAACTCTAACTAGCAGAAGAATTTGCATGAAAATACCAAAAAAGGAGACATACAGAGCTGCAATCCTGAGCGATCCTGATGGCACAGACAGCTTGGAGATTGCTAAGTGGTAGTAGGACCTAAGAATTAACCTAAAAATCAGCCCTGCTAGCCAGGAACTGCACGGAGGACTGCTCTGGTGGCTGGTGAATGAAAGGGGAAGCAGCAGAGAGGAAGGCAGGCTGAGCTGTGGATTTTTGCCTGTCCAGAGGGCGCAGCCATTTTGAATGTTTACAAGTGGTTTGACCATTTGGATATTTAAAGCGACAGCATTCTCCCAGATTCCAGGGATTTAAGAACATGCTCCACTTGCCAGGAACTGCAAGGATATTCCAGATGCGGACAACATTCCCCTTGTTATTCTTATACCCCACACCCTCTCGGTGAATGGAGGTGTGGCCATCCTCACTCCCACCCACCTTCTGGGCTGGCAGGAATTCCATCCCAGTCTGTGTGCTCAGACGGAGCCTGGGTGTTCTGCCTCACACTGCCCCAATTATTTTTTTTTTCTGTTTTTTTAGTTTGTTTTTGTCTGTTTTAAAACTATTATTATTATTACTTCTGTCCTTTTTACTATTTTTCTTTATTCTTCCCCTCCCAGGTTCTAGTTTTCAGGTTTTTTTTCCCCTGTTCCTGGTTGCAATTTTATTTTTCTTTCTCGTGGTTAACCCCATTCCTTATTTTTTGTTTTGGGTTTTGCTCATTTTTTCTTAATTATTCTCCTTCTCTACATTGTTTCTCTTATTGCCCTCTCCCCAGTTAGTGTTTTTTTTTTTCCCCTTTTCTTCTTTTTTTGGTTACTGTTCTTGTGTGATTACATGGTGTGCATTTTTGTCCACTTGCTTTTACTTTTTTGATGGTTATTCAATTGTTATTTTTACCTAACAGAGTGGAAGACAGCAATAGTACCCATACAACACAACTTCATCCACACCTCCTGCAGCTTCACTTACTGAGTGAATAATCCACCAATGGGCCAACAAGAAACAACCACCAAGAAAAACCTGACTCACCCTTGACTGCTCTTCACAAACACTTAACAGAGATCTAAATACATTAACGTCTCAGAGACAACAGACCATCACAGTCCACACAAAGAAGTAAGATAAAGTGGTAGAAACAAGGGAGCAGGATACAGACCCAGAACACATCCCTGAGGAAGAAGCAGCATTGGAA
>NW_006921633.1:12338095-12419882 GCF_000298275.1 Orycteropus afer afer
ACAATAGCTACCAAAAAATAAAATACTTGGGAATCAATCTTACCAGGGACACAAAAGACCTGTACAAATAAAGCTATAAAAAACTACTTCAAGAAACCATAAGAAATCTACATAAGTGGAAGAACATAGCATGCTTGTGGATAAGTAGATTGAACATTGTGAAAATGTCAGTTCTACCCAAAGCAATCTATACATTCAATGCAATCCCAATCCAGATCTCATCAACATTTTTTAAGGGTATGGCAAAACCAACTACTAACTTTATATGGAAAGGAAAGAGACCTCAGATAAGCAAAGCATTATTGAAGAAGAACAACAAAGTAGGAGGCCTCATACTGCTGGATCTCAAAACCTACTACACAGCCACAGTAGTTAAAACTGCCTGGTATTGGTACAATGACACACACATGGACCAATGGAATAGAATTTAGAACCCAGAAATAGATCCATCGCCCTATGGTCAACTGATCTTTGATCTTCCTTTCAGCTTGAGAAATGCCAAATGTGTTCTTCCCTTTTGGTTTCCTAACTCTAGGTCTTTGCACATGTCATTATAATGATTGACTTTGTCTTCTTGAGCTGCTCTTTGAAATTTTCTGTTCAGCTCTTTTATCTTGTCATTTCTTCCATTTGCTTTAGCTACTTTCCATTCAAAAGCAAGTTTCAGAGTCTCTTTTGACATCCATTTTGGTCTTCCTTTCTTGTCTTTTAAATGACCTTTTGCTCTTTGTGTATGATGTTCTTGATGTCATCACACAATTCCTCTGTAATGTCATTGTTGTTCAATGCATCAAATCTATTTTTCAGATGGTCTCTAATTTTAGGTGGGATATAATTCTTCAGATAATCTCTAAATTTAGGTGGGATATAATCAGGGTCATATTTTAGCTCTTGGAGATTTGTTTTAATTGCATTCACCTTCAACTTGAACTTGCATGTGAACAATTGATGGTCTGTTCCACAGTCAGCTCCTGGCCTTGTTTTGACTGAAAATATTGAGCTTCTCTATCTCCTCTTTCCACACACATAGGCAATCTTATTAATATGTATTCCATCTGGTGAGATCCACATGCATAGCCACAGTTTATGTTGTTGAATAAAAGGTATTTGCAATGAATAAGTCATTGGTCTTGTAAAATTCTAACATGCTATCTCCAGTGTCATTTCCATCACCAGCGTCATTTCTAACCCTACACTAATTCTGTGTTGTTAACAGTACAAAGATAACCCATTCTCAAATGGGATTATAACCACAGGCATAGAGGTAGGATTTGCAACACATATTTTTTGGGAGTCATAATTCAATCTTCAACAATCCCATAGCCACATTAGATGAAAGTCCTTATGACAAATCTTACAAGCTTTCACTATGGCTGCTGCTTGTGCCTTTATGAAAGGTCACCATCTAGGTAGTGTGCCTAAAGTCTTTGAGACAGGTCCACCCATGCAGTGCACAGTTGTTCAGCAATACTCTTCCCCTCACACATACTCAAATTCATGCAGGTGATGAGTCTTTTTTCTGTTTTATTGTAGTTAATATCCACACAATAGAGGGTATAACAAAGAGCTCTGGTGGTGTAGTAGTTAAAGTATCAGGCTGCTAACCAAAAGGTCAGTGGTTTGAACCCATCAGTTACTCCAAGTGAGAAAGATAAGGTAGTCTGCTTCATAAAGATTTACAGCCTTGGAAACCCTCTGGGGCAGTTCTACTGCCCTATGGTGTCACTATGAGTCAGAATCAACTCGAGGGCAGTGGGTTTTGTTTGGTTTAGAGGGCATAAAGTGTACTCATCTTAAGTACACAGTTTGATGGGCTTTTCCATGTGTATATAATTGTGTAAGCTCTACCTGAGGAAGATATAAAGTACTTTGGGAATCCCTCGATGGTGCCAACAGTTAAATATCTCACTGCTAACAACGGGAGTGTCTCTGCTGAAAGCTCTGTCCCAGTTGACACTGTTTTCAGGGGCAGGCGGGTGACCTAGAAGAGATGTGCCACTCCCATTTGTCAATATCAACCAGCAGGGATTGGGAGCAGCCATATCAGAAGCAGAATTGGGGTCTAAACACATCTCTTCAGACAGAGAAAAGGGCCCGATCCAACAAGTCAAAAATTGAGCAGGATACATGTTACATCCCCAAACACCTTAAATGTATGTCCTCCATCAGTGTGACAAAGCTGCCAAAAACAAACGTAACAGGTAACCTTTTAAAAACATGCTAACATGCCTCTCTTGTGCTTTTTTGAACATGGCCTTTCCCTGTTCTGTCAGAGACACACATTTGCTTCTGAGAGAATTATCAGAAAAATCAGAAAAGGTCAAAGGTCAGCTTTTGATATCCACAATGGGGTTTTTGAGTCCTCCGCAAGAATGAAAGCCAGGCTTGGTTAGAAGAAATGGCTGCTTCTCTAAATTCTAATCACTTTCTCAAGAGGTAAGCCTCATGGATTCAGACCCAACAGAGTTGTGTTATAAGTCATGATGTAGCGGGGAAGGTGTTATGACATGAGGGGAACTTCAGCCAAACAGCACAGAGGAGGAGAAAGTCCTCCTCATACTGAGGGAGAGGGGTCAGATAAAAGCTCTCCTCTTCCCTGGAATGGGTGGTGCCACAGTGGCCCAGCAAACAGAGACCCCTGGACCTACAGCCCCTCTTCCCAGCCTGGAGGAGTCCACAGACCACTCAGGGAGATTCCAGATGCAGCAGGAGGAGCAGCCAGCTTGGAGGGCTGGCAGCATTTAGGAAGATGGCTGCAATGGCTTTGTTTCCCTGAGGGATGGGCTGGTGCTGAGACCTGGGGTTGGGAGGAAGAATTGTCAAGGAGGGGTGCTTGAGACCAGAGGCTATGGTGGCCTCTGCAGTCAGCATGTCTAATTCTGCTAAGCAGAGAAGGGGTGCAGATTGTCAAAGGAAACACCACAGAGGAGGGGACTGACTTTTGAGCTGATCCTGAAAGATGAATAGGATTGTTCCAGGTGGAGAAGGCCCTGTGTGCAACTGGAAGAGCATGTGCAAAGGCCATGAGGTGTGACGCTGCATGGGGCATTTGAGAGCAGGTATATACCAGAAACAGAGGTAGGCATCACACTGCAGGGCCTGGGGGCCAAGCTACAAGTCCAGGCTTGATCCCAAGGGAGCCAAGAAGCCATTGTAGAGAGTGAGGCAGAGGAGAGATGTGAGCAGATTCTGACTTTTAAAGTCTGAGTCTGACAGCAGTGCAGAGTAAGGAGGCTCTGAATCTTTATCTATAAGCCCAACTGGATAATACGACCAAACAAGTGACTCAGACACCCTCTGAACCAAAACCAAACCAGTTGCCTTCAAGTTGATTCCAATTCATACCACCCCATGTGTGCAGATCAGAACTGCTCCACAGGGTTTTTGATGGCTGTGACCTTTTGGAGACAGATTATCTGAACTTTTCTTCTGATGTACCTCTGAGTGGGTTTAAACCACTAATCTTTTGGTTAGTCGTGTAATGTTTAAGCATTTGTGCCACCCAGAGTTTCCTTTATGAAGAGCCATGAAACACCATCTGTTATAGAGCTGGAAGATGAGCCCCTCAGGTTGGAAGGCACTCAAAATACAACTGGGGAAGAGTTGCCTCCTCAAAGTAGAGTTGATCTTAATGAGGTGGATGGAGTCAAGCCTTCATGACCTTCATTTGCTGATGAGGCACTACTCAAAATGGGAAGAAACGGCTGCAAACATTCGTTAATAATCGGAAGGTGGAATGTATGAAGTATGACTCTGGCAAGTCTGCTGCAAAAGACCTCTTTAAAGTACTGGAGAGCACAGATGTCACTTTGAAGACTAAGGTGCACCTAACCCAAACCATGGTCCTCATATGCATGTGAAAACTGGACAATGAATAAGGAAGACTGAAGAAGAATCGATGCCTTTGAATTGTGGTGCTGGCAAAGAATATTGAAAATACTGTGGACTGCCAGAAGAACGAACTAATCTGTCCTGGAAGCAGTGCACCAGGAATACTCCTTAGAAGCACTGAGGGCCACACTTCATCTCACCTACTGTGCTCGTGTTGTCAGAAGGGACTAGTCCCTAGAGAAGGTTATCATGCTTGCTAAAGTGGAGGGTCAGAAGAAAAGGAGAAGACCCTCAACAAGATGGATTGACACAGGAGCTGCAACTACGATCTCAAGCATAGCAAGGATTGTGAGGATGCCCAGGACAGGGCAGTGCTTCTTTCTGTTGTACATGGGTCACTATGAATCGGAATCAACTTGATGGCACCTAACAAAAACAACATGACTCCTTAGATATCCACATATTCTGCAAAATCTGTTTTGGACAATTAGTCCAAGTGACTAGTACACCATGTGATCCTCAGCCTATATGACTATGAGACGAGAAGAACTAGATGGTGCCCAGCTACTTCTGTCAACCACTTGGAGGGGGATCTCTGTAGGAGATCCTGGATAGAGTAGGAGAATATTGTGGAACAAAATTCAAAATCATTAAAAAAAAAAAAAGAAAACAGGTTTGCTGGTCTGATAGAGCCTGATGGAACCACTGAGACTATGGCCTCTAGCTGTCCTTCAGGTCTGGAATGAACCGACTCCTGTGGCTTCCAGCCAAACAAAAGACAGGCATATGAGCTGAATGCTTACATTAGATAGATATATTCTTTGGAGAGATCAATCATGGGAGAATAGAAGGGCTGTGTATGCACAGGGAGACAGCTCAGGGGGCAAGAGTGCATGGGAGGAAAGGACACAGGGAAGAGGTAACTATGGGAAGGAAGTGGGAGGGGAGCTGTTGCATTGTGGTAAATTGCAGTCAATGTCATGAGACAAAGTGTACGTGAGCTGCTGTATGGAAAGTGAATTCACTCTGTAAACTTCCACCCAAATCACAGTAAAAAATACATATAAATAAATAATCAGTTTTGGCCTGATCCCTCCAACAAACTGTGCTTATACACACACACACACACACACACACATTTATTCAGTATTTGTGGAATGAGCAGGCTTGCTTGTAGTAGCATCCAAAGATAAAGAAGGCACAGTCCCAGCCTTCTAGAACAGACCCAATGTCCCTTAAGTCCAAAGATGCCCAGAGTTCACCCTCTGACTCCTTCAGATGTGGCTGCCAGCAGCTGCTGTACTGTCTTGTACCCTCCTTTTCTTCTCAGAAAACCCTAGCTCCCTTCCTGCCACCACTCTGCCCAGTTCAGACCCTTTCCTTATCAAGGGCTTTACTCACTCTTACCTAAGGTTAGGTTGGAGTAGGAGTCATCTTCACTCTGTTATCTTGCTTCTTCAGTTATGGTCTTTAGAGCTGTCAGTTTTCTGTGTGTCCAGGAAGTAGACCTGCTGAGGCAGAGTTAGAAGGACAGGAGCTATTTAGTCTGGAGAGGACAACATTAGGAGGGAAGTTGATCACTGACCTCAGGGCTAACCAGCTGCCATTGAGTCAACTCCAACTCCTGGTGACCCATGTGTGTCAGAGTAGAACTCTGCTCAAAGAGTTTTCAATGGCTGATTTTTTAAAGATCAGCAGGCCTTTTTTCTGAGGGGCATGAGAGTGCATTGGAACTGCCAATGTTTATTAGCAGCTGAGTGTGTTAACCATTTGTACCATCCAAGGACTCCAACCTTAGGACTAGAAAGAGATTTTACAGGAAAGAAGTGAATCAATTGTTCACGGTATTTGAAAGAAGCAAGAAGAGAAGTAGGCTCAGGTCAAGATAGGAAAGATGGTGTTCAGAGAGAAGGAAGAAAATTTTTGTCCAAAGAATGGGCAGAGACTGTGCATGTGGCCTCCATCCCTAAACTCTGGGAGGAGAAGACAGGGCAGGCAATAGCCCAGAGGACAGTTCAACAGTTTTCCTTCCTCCAGATGATGGGCTGGGCTGGTGCTCTTGTGCAGTGCCTCCAACTCCCTGGGTTCATGATTCTATGATGTCACTGAAGAGAGAAGAATGGGGAGCCTACTCAGCTCTAGCTGCTCCAATCCCTCTGTGCTTGGATTCTGACGGTTTTGGGGGTGAGGGGAGGTGAGCTGAGTGATCGCATGTAACCCAGCTCAGTCTCCCCTCTGGCCACCTCAGCCCCACCACATGTATGGAGAGGAATTAGCCACTGTGAGTCAGCACCACCGAAACTAGCACAGCCTCTTTTATGAAACGGAACCGATCAAAAGAACAACAAAAATAGCCTCTTATTCTTCTGTTTCCAGAAAACGCAAAGAACAAGAGAACTATATTCAAACTGAGCTGGAAGAGAGTATTTGGACAAGCTGTGATTGTGAGAGTAGACGAGTCTTCTCGCCAACCCTATGAGCTTTGAAACCATAGCACTCACTTTCTTCATCATTCTTCAAGGTTGCCTCGTTTTCATCTTGCTTTTATTGGCAGTTTTTTTGTACAAATGGTAAAAATCCATGCTGAGAAATTGGGATTGGATTTCAAGTCACACTAGCAAATATATCTAGAAATAATACAAAACTATTAAAACTAGCAAAACAAATAATGCTGTAGCTATCTACTTTTTCTATTCCAGGGCTTTAGAAATGTTAGTTTCTTGGTTAAAACTGAAGCTCCCATGTCAGTCCCTAAAAGCAGAGCTATTCTGTCTTTTCTGCATTTTGTTTGTTTGTTTCCAGTCTCCAGAGCAAGAATGATGAAGAAACAGAACACATGCCTTGTATAGATGGTAACAGAGGTGAAGGTTGTTTTGCTGCAAGTGCAGAGATGAACAATTCAACAGAACCAGGAAAGTAAGTCTGTCTCTTAGGATGTGGGAGAAAGACACTTTTATATGATAATGGTACTAGGACGCATGGACTGTTTAAAAACCTGATGATTTCTTTTCCAGGACTATGCTCATGCAAATCATAGACATGGATACACCGGTGAGGCCTGGCATTCTTGTCCAGAGACCGGCTAAGGAAGTGATGGACACACCCTTAGATAACAAGGAGGCCATGGAGGAGAGAAAAACTGTACAGAACCGAAATCATGAGAATGCTAGGGAATCTGGCCAAGAGGTGACGGCAGTCTTTTCTACTCTCAAGGGGCAGCTTAGGCTTAGCTGTGTTTGACTGAAAAGAAGGTGAATTACTGCTGGTGTAATAATAAGGAACGGTGTTTCCTGTGATTTAGGTTTGTACCAGGAACCAATCTAATGCTCACAAACATTTAAACCATTCTTTGTAGTCTATCTGCTCAGCCTAGAAACTTGGTCATTCTTCATTCTTACATTTGTGTTTTCTTCATAAATCCCCTTCAGTTTCCTCTGCTCAGCATCTTAGTATCTTCAAGCTAGAAAAGGCCTTGGAGAGCATCTAGAAATCAAACTCTCTCTTGTTACAAATGAGAAAATGAGATGATCGGTCATGGCCATGCCTCCCCTGTGGCCAGGCTCGTGACCAGACCCTATGCTCCTGTTCTAGTTCAAGCTCCTTTGACAACAGCACAAAGACATCCATCAAGACATGGATTGTCAAAGTCTTTTTGATCTCATGGGTGGCACTCCCTAATAAGAGCAATTCATATGCCCTCCCACCATATGCCCCATGCCCTGTCCCAATGCCCTATTTGTGACAGAATGATTGTCCAGATGGTTCTTAAATTTGCCCAATGTGTCTTTCTATAACGATCACTTCATAGAGATAATAACTCACTTCACCAAAGTTATTTGAATATGTCCATGTGTGCTTTTACAATCATGTTGTTATTAAGTGCTGTACAGTCAGCTCCTCTCATAGCAACCTTATATACAACAGAACTGCCCAGTCTGTGCCAAGCTCATAATCATTGCTATGCTTGAGCCCATTGTTGCAGCCACTTTTCAACCAAGTTGTTAGGTGCTGTTGAGTTTGCACCAACTCATAGCAACCCTACGTACAACAGAACAAAGCACTGCCCAGTCCTGCACCATTCTCACATTCCTTGCTATGTTTGAGCCCATCGTTGCAGCCAGTGTCAATCCATTTTGTGGATGGTCTTCCCCCTTTTCACTAACTGTCTGCTTTACCAAGCACAATATCCTTCTCTAGCGACCGTTCCCTTCTGACTACATGACCAAAGTATGTAAAAGGAAGTCTGGCCATTTTTACTTCTAAGGAGCACTTATTCTAGGACAGATTTGTTCATTCCACTGGCTGTCCATGGTATTTTCAGTATTTTTCACCAAGACCACAATTCAAAGGCATTGACTCTTCTTCAATCTTCCTTATTCATTGTCCAGCTTTCACATGCATATGAGGCAACTGAAAGTACCATGACTTGGGTTAAGTGCACCTTAGTGACATATTTGCTCCTTAACACATTTAAGAGGTCTTTTGCAACAGATTTGCCGAGTGCAATACAATGTCTGACTTCTTCACTGCTGCTTCCATGTCTGTTGATTGTGGATCCAAATACAATGAAATTCTTGACAACCTCAATCTTTTCTCCATTTATCATGATATTTCTTATCGGTCCAGTTGTGAAGATTTTTTTTCTTATGTTAAGGTGTAATCATACTGAAGACTGTGGTCTTCAATCTTCATCAGCAAGTGTTTCAAGTCCTCTTCATTTACAGCAAGCAAGGTTGTGTCATCTGCATATTGCAAGTTGTTAATGAGTCTTCCTTCAATTCTGGTGCTGTGTTCTTCTTCATATAGTCCTGTTTCTTGGATTATTTGTTCAGCATATAGATTGAATAAGTATGGTGAAAGGATACAACCTTGACAGACACCTTTCCTGATTTCAAACCAAGCAGTATTCCCTTGTTCTGTTCCAACAACAGCCTCTTGGTCTATGTATAGGTTCCTCATGAGCACAATTAAGTGTTCTGGAATTCCTATTCTTCACAATGCTATCCATAATTTCTTATGATCCACACATTCAAATGTCTTTGCATAGTCAACAAAACACAGGTAAGTATCTTTCTAGTATTCTTTGCTTTCAGCCAAGATCCATCTGACATCAGCAATGATATCCCTTGTTTCACATCCTCTTCTGAATTCAGGTTGCATTTCTGGAAGTTCCTTGTCAATATAATGCTGCATCCACTTTTGGATTATCTTAAGCAATATTTTGCTTGTGTGTGATATTGTTTGATAATTTCCATGTTCTGTTGGATCACTTTTCTTTGGAATGGGCACAAATATTGATCTCTTCCAGTAAGTTAGCCAGGTAACTGTCTTCCAGATTTCTTGGTATAAATGAGTAAGCACCTACAGTGCTGCATCCATTTGTTGAAACATCTCAAAGGGTACTCCACCAATTTATGTTGTTGAAAAGTATCTGCAATGCATAAGTCATTGGTCTTGTGAAATTCTATCATGTGATCTCCAGCATCATTTCTGTCACCAAGGCCATATTTTCCAACTACTAATGCTTCTTCTTTGTTTCCAACTCAAGCTTTCCAAACACCAGTAATTATCAATACATTTTGATGGCATGTTTTGTCCATTTCAGACTCCAGAAGTTGGTAAACACCTTCAATTTCTTCATCTTTGGTTTAGCAGTTGGTGCATAAATTTGAATAATACTAGAAGTAACAATTGGTTTTCTTTGTAGGCTGTATGGATACTATCCTATCACTGACAGCTTCATACTTCAGGATAGATTTTGAAATGTTCTTTTTGATGATGAATGTGACACCATTCCTACTCAATTTGTCATTCCTTGCATAGTAGAGCATATGATTTTTTGATTCAAAATAGCCAATACCAGTCCATTTTAGCTTATTAATGCAAAGGATATCAATATTTATGGGTTACATTTCATTTTTTACAATTTCCAATTTTCCTAGATTCATACCTAGTACATGCCACATTCTAATTATTAATGAATATTTTCAGCTGTTTCTTCCCATTTTGAGTCATGCCCCATCATCAAATGAAGATCCTGAAAACTTTGCTCCATCCATGTCATTAAGGTTGACTCTACTTTGAGGAGGCAGCTCTTTCCCGATCGTATTTTGAGTGCCTTCTAATCTGAGGAGCTCATCTTCCAGCACTATATCAGACAATATTTCACTGCTATTCATAAGGTTTTCCAGTAATATATAAAATATATTTTGATATTTCCAGTAACATAGCAAAGGTGTTTCACTGGTATTCCTAAGGTTTTCACTTGCCAATTTTTTTTCCGGAAGCCGATATCCCCATCCTTCTTCCCAGTCTGTCTTAGTCTGGAAGCTCCACTGAGACCTCTCCACCCTGGGTGATCCTGCTGGGGTTTGAAACACCAGCGCTACAGCCTTCAGCTTCACAGCAACTTGCAAACCAGCACAGCAGGACAAACTGACAGACAGTGTTGGTTTTCAAACACAGAATTATAAAAACGTGATTTGATGGGTTATCACTGCTTTCCTCTATCCCTAGATATACTTTTTCTGTTTATCACTAACAATGTGTGGATAACCTATATTTTTAAAATCAGGGCTCGCTGCATCCCTAAATTGATGATTTATATTGTTTGTCCCGTTCTCTTGCAGGGTGAGGATTTGACAAAAACTGTTGAAAACCAAAAGAGAGCTTTGAAAGGAGTGACGTTTTCTAGGGAGGTAATTGTTGTGGATCTTGGGAAGGATGACCCTAGACCTCAAAGCTACACTCGAGAACATAAAGAAAGAAAATGAAGTTCAGAAAAGGCTAAAGTGAAATCAAGGTAGCCTTGGACCAACAGTGAAATGACTGGGGGTAGAAAATCATGTTGAAACAGCCAAATAATGAGGAACTAAGTCAATACAGGTAATTTTTTTACTTTTGTGCAGAAAGAAGTGGGCTACGTGCAAAATTCTCTAAGTAAAATAACTCAGAATGTGGATTTGATTTGAAAAAAAGAAAAGAAAAGAAAGAAAAATGCTCAAATCTGAATTTGAAAAAGTGTTCACATAGCAAGGAGAAAAAAAATCTCCAACTCATGGCAACCCCATGTGTCTCAAAGTAGAACTGGGCTCCATACAGTTTTCAAAGGCTATTAAGTATCCTTAAAACTTTGTCTACTCAAACACTGTGCAAACATGTGAATAAATTATTTGTGTTCGTGTAGATGTCTGCTAGATAAATCATAATCTAGGTGACATGGACTTTTTAAAAGTGTGTGTTCCTTTTTTGTTTGTTTAACAATATTTTATTGTCTTTTCAGTGAAAGTTTTCACAGCAAATTAGCTTTCCATTGACAATTTCTACATTAGTTGTTCAGTGACATTAGTTTCACTTTTCAAAATGTGTCAACATTCTCATTAATTGCATTCTTGTTGTTCCATTTCCCGTATTCTAGTTTCCCTCCTTGGCTCTTGTCTTAAACAGTGTGTAGGGTTTTTTTTCCTAAATTTTATTTATTTTGGTGAGATTATATATAACAAAACATACAACAGGATGTGTTCTTGATGATCATAAGCATTCATGACTGAATAACATTGCATCCATCATGGAAACTTCCAATATCTAGGGCAGGATCTTCTATTATATAATCTGCTTTGAACTTGGCCCTGAAATCTTTCTTGTATTGACAGCTGCTTTTTAAAGATTGATACAAAAAAATAAAATAAAATAAAAACCCTGCCACCACCAATAAGAACATCCTGCTACTATAGGCAAGTCCTAAGATTATTACACTATTCTTAATTTCAGTAGCTTAAATTTTGCTATCATACGTCATATATGGAATATGACAATACAGACCTGCATGATGTCATCCAAGCCACAGTGATAAGTTTATGTTAAATGTACATTGTGTATAAAGGGAAGCAGAAAACACAGCATTTGATTCAGGAGTATAGCACAAGGTTGTTTATCTGGCACATGCTCAATAAATGTTTGTTGAGTGAATGGGAGAATAATCAATAAAGCAATGTGCAATGTGTGTTGTTGTTATGTGCTGTCGAGTCAGACCTGACTCAGCGACCCCTCCTTGGGTTTTTGAGGCGGTATCACTATGGAAGTAGATTGCCCAATCTTCCTTCTGAGGAGTGGTTGGTAGGTTTGAACCATCAGCCTTCTGGTTAGCAGTCAAGTGCCTTAGGCACTATGCTAGCCAAGCTCCTGTGGAATGTGTGGCTAATACTAAATGGGATGTACTGACATCCTTTGCTGGGGAGAAGCCTGTCAGCTGGGGACCACCCCATTGTGAGGAGGAGGAAGGACTTAACCAAATGGAAGGAGAAAATAAAAAACAACTCTGACTCATGGTGACCCCAAGTGTTTCAGAGTAGAACTGGGCTCCACACAGATTCCAAAGGCTAATTTTTCAGAAATGGATTGCCAGGACTTTCTTCTGAGTAGACTTGAACTGCCAACCTTTCTATTGGCAACCAAGCACGTTAACAACTTGCACCACCTAGGAACTCCAGCCAAAATGGGAAAATTTAGAAATAAAAGATGTATGTATTTCAGATGGCAAAAGGCATCAGACAAGGCAAAGAGGTGAGAATGGGTTGAGTCTGGTGAGCACCGGTTAGCTAGAGCTGAAGGCTGGTGTTGAGGAGTGTTGGGAGATAACAGTGAGATGTAGCAAGAAGGTAACAGTGAAGTGAAGCGAGAAGTCAGAGTAAGGTCACTCTTAGGATCCCAGGATTGGGGCCTAGGGTCAAGAATGGATTAGAGCAGTGTGAACTGTGGGGAAAGGGGTCTGTAGAAATATTCTTTTGAAGTCCATGAGTTCTCTACAAGCATTTAAAAATTTTTGTCTTTCAGCTGAAAACAGTGTTTAAAATTTTAACCTAAGAAAGTTCAGATTTATTTAGGTGACCATTTATAGCTGTGTATTCCTGTATGATTTTATAGTTTCTTTGCCTATATATATATATATATCTGTTTATGGAACCAAGTATTTGATTTTCACAGGCTGATGAGAAAAGAACAGAAGAAGAATTAATACACAAAAGATGCACCTATGTGAAAGTGGAAAATAATTTCCTCATAACCAGCTATATTAAACCAAGGTTTTGTGACAATTCCAACAGCACAAATGGTGGGAAAATTGGCCATCAGTGCAAATAATAGTATACCAAACCCAAACTGCTGTCGAATTGATTTGATTCTAATTCACAGTAACCCTATAGTACCAAAAAAACCAAACTCACTGCTGTCGAGTCAGATCCGACTCATAGTGACCCCTCCATGGGTTTCTAAGACACTATCTCTACATAAGTAGATCACTCAGTCTTCCTTCCATGGAGTGGCTGGTGGGTTTGAACTGCCATCCTTCTGGTTAGCAGTCAAATGCCTTAGATACCACACAACCAGAGCTCCCACCCTATAGCACAGGTGCGTGGAATTCCAGAAAACCATTGGCACCATAACTATAGTGTGAGTGACAGTGCAGTCAACAGAATGACATCTAGAGCTAAATGTTGATTTGAATTTCATATGTTTTGTGATTTTGTTGGTATTTCTTTGTAAATTTGTTTTGGTTTTAGAGTTGAAGGAGAAGATAAGGAGTTGATATCTAGTTTTATGTTTCTACATACTTTAAGTAATACTGGGAGCTCTGGTGGCATGGTGCCTAAGGCATTTGACTGCTAACCAGAAGGCTAGTTGGTTCAAACCCACCAGCTACTCCCGGAAGGAGGACAGGGCAGTCTACTTCTGTAGAAATACTGCCTCAGAAACCCAAGGAGAGGTCGCTATGAGTTGGATCCGACTCAACAGCAATGATTTTTGTTGTTGTTGTTGTTGTTAAGTAACAATATAATAAACAATTTAAGACAATGAATACATGGGGGCATCCATGAGAACTTTTCCTCAGGATTAGGTCATTGCAGAGTAGCACTCAGGAGATAAACGGAAGTGGCTACAGCAACAATTCAGATGTGGAGGGTAAGCATCTAGGATAAAGACAATATGAAGAAAAAGTAAAGAATATCAGTTCCTGGTTAATGTGGGAGGAAGGAGAGAAGGATGCAAGAATGACTGCTGAGTTTGGCTACCTGAGTTGTTATTGTTGTTTGTTGTCATTGAGTCAGCTCTGACTCATGGTAATCTTACGTGTGACAGAACAAAATATTACCCAGTCCTGAACCATCTCATGATTGTTGGTACACTCAAGTCCATTGCTGCCACTACTGCCTTCCCACATAGGGGGCTCATCTTCCAGTACCATAATAGAGAACATTCTGCTGTGAGCCATAGGTTTTCATTGGTTAATTTTCAGAAGAAGATCCAGGCCTTTCTTCTTAGACTGTGTTAGTCTGGGAGCTCTGCTGAAACCTGTCCACCATGGTTGACCTGATAGTATTTGAAATACCAATGGCATAACTTCTAACATCATAGCAAGACGTAAGCCACCACAGGATGACATACTGTCAGACAGGTGATGGGGATAACTGAAAGACTGTCAGAAATAGGAAAGTGCAGAGACGTGACCAGTTTTTGAGAAAAGATTAGGTGGGTTTTAGCTCTGTTCAGTTTTAGGCGTTGGCCAGAAAGATGCCCAGTGAGCAGTAAAAGCTACAGAGCATGCTGTTTCCATCTCCAACCTCTAGAGAAAGTTTGAAAATTCTTTCTTAGTTCTCTAGGGTCTTTCTCTCGCAGAGGTGGGATCTAACTTTATGTCTTTGATTAGCTGTTGACACAGATACTTTTTCAGATCACTATTCCAAGCAGGACACATCATCCCAAAGGGGAAAGTGTGATAAATTTGACTATTTTTAAAGACTTGTATTTAGCAAAAAATAATGGTCCTTCCCAGTTTGTTGTTGGTACTTTTACTTTAATCTCAGCAACATAACAACACACTGGGAAGACCTTTTTTAAAAATTACAAAAAAAAAGTTTCATATTGAAATATTTTCAAATTTACAGAAAAGCTGTAAGAGTATTACGAAGAACCCCTGCATACCTTTGCCCAGATCTCTTAGTTAACAGTTTAGCACATTTGAGAAGTTACAGTATTTGAGATTAAGTTGCAAATATGATGTCTCATTACCCGTTAGTACATCAGTGTATATTTCCTAAAGCTAGAACATTCTCACACATAACCATAACAACCAACACAAGTTAGGAAATTAACATTGATATACTATTTGCCATCTAATCCACAGACCCCATTCAAAGTGTGCCAGTTGTCTCAATACTGTAACACAGGGCAAATTTACATAAACTTAAAACATTTTAAACAAAAACAGTGTTGCACCATTCAAAGATGGTGATGCCCTGGTCAGAGATGGCAGCCATGATGCTTTGAATGTGTGTGGTTCTCCACGGTCCTGCCAATAATCTAATCTTAAGCATCAGCCTCCTGAAAGGGCTAGTATGTCTCTTCTGAGTCTCCTATTCCAGAGCCTCCATCTGTAATTTTTCCCTTTCCAGTTACAGTGATGATTCACCCAAATTGTAAAAGTTCAGGTCTGCTCCTGTTTCTGCTTCATTGGCCATGACAGAACAGGTTCAACTCAATTTGAGTCCCTGCTTAAAGGGCAAGTAGGAGTTGTCAGTAAGTAAATCGGGTCATTCCTAACCCAGGAACTGCCTGTATTCTTTTTAGGTCTAGGATCCAATCTACTGTAATGTTTTCCATTTAGTTGTTATGTCTCTTTAGTCTCCTTTGATTTGAAACAATTCCTCAGTCTTTCTTGGGCTTTTTTTTTTTACCTTTCCACTTTCTTTTCTTTCCCCCTCTACATTATGTGTTTCTTTTTAATTGTGATTTAGATGAAAGTTTACAGAGAAAATTCATCTTCCATATGGCAGTTCACATACACTTTGTCTCATGACATTGACTGCAATCTCCCACTTCCTCTCCATAGCCAGTTCTTCCCTGTGTCCTTCCCTCCCATGTACTCCTGCCCCACCTCTCTGAGCTGTCTCCCTATGCATGCACAGCCCTTCTATTCTCCCATGATTGATCTCTCCAAGATTGTATCTACCTAGTGTAAATGTTCAGCTCATGTGCCTATCTTTTGTCTGGCTGGAAGCCACAGGAGTGGGTTCAATTCCAGACCTGAAGGGCAGCTAGGGGCCATAGTCTCAAGGGTTCCACCAGGCTCTATGAGACCAGGAAACCTGGTTCCATTTTAATAGTCAGATGCTCCAGGCACCCTTTCAAGCTGGCTCTTAAGTCCTTTAGACATATCTCCATTATTCCTTGAGCACCTCATTACCCTTCCACTCAAGAAGAATGGAAGCATTCAAGAAGAATTCTAAGTTCATCTTGTACTTTCTCTACTCCAGCCCTGCCTGGAACTAGCTATTTCTCCAAGGAGCCCTTTATTCCTTCAGTGGAGAATGGTACAGACACACCTCATTGTATTGTGCTTCACAGATACTGTATTTTTTTACAAACTGAACGTTTGTGGCAACCCTGTGTTGAGCAAGTCTATTGGTGCCATTCCCCAAGCAGCATTAGGCTCCTGAAAAGCTTCCTTTGTGTGTCTATGTCACCTTCTGGTGATTCTCACAATATTTCAAACTTTTAAATAATGCCATTGCACACTTAATAGACTATAGTATAGTGTAAACATAACTTTTATATGCCTGGGAAACCAAAAAATGCATGTGACTTGCTTTATTGCGACATTCACTTTATTGCAGTGGTCTGGAACCAAATCTGTAGTATCTCTGTGGTATTCCTGTATTCAGAAAGCAAGATCTGGGCACTAAGCGTGCTCATTGCTCCTGGGTTGGCATTGTTTCTAGATTCTTTCAGTGGACAGAAGTAGGAGGTATGTACAAACACATATACATATATACACACATATATCTGTATTATCTAAGGAAGGCTGGGCAATCTACTTCTGTAGTGATATTGCCTCGGAAACCCAAGGAGGGGTCGCTATGAGTCAGGTCTGCCTCAATGGCACATAACAACAATAACAACAACATCTGTATTATCTACAAATTATTCCAAAACTTAATAATTACTGACTTAAAGAATTCAAGATTATGTATTATCTCTCATGGCTGATGTGAGTCAAGAATTCAGACAGAGAACAGTGAGGATAGCTTGTCTCTAATTCATGATAGCTGGGTCTTTAGGGCTGGAAGACTCACAGGCTGGGGCACCCTTACACCATCAAGCTTCTACACTGCATCTGAACCTCTCACCCAGATGATCATGTAAGAAAGAAAGAAACTTCTAACTTGTTTGAGACACTTTTTTGAAGGATGGAGTCAGGTGGGAGAGTCTCTTGCTGCAGCAGCCTAGCTGGTAGCCTCGCTACTAGAGGAACTCATGGAAGGTGATGGCAGAAAATGCTTCTCTAAGATCTCCTGCTACAGGATGCATAGTAAAGGGACAAGCCCAGCTGCTGTACTCTGAATCCACCACATTTGTGCCAAGGAATGGGCTGCTCCCAACCAATGACTGAGCCCAGCAAGGGTGCTGAGGCAGGCCCAGTCCTTGAATAGGCGATGTTGGCTCTGACTCTTGCCTTCGGCTTGGCTGTCTGATTGTGGGCCCAGAAAGAAGGGACTAGAAGATCTGACACAAAGTAGTAAAGGCATGTGGAGGGACATATGGGAGTGGGAACAAAGTGAGAAGATGTTTATAATATATGTTAATGCCTGCCAGAAAATATTCACTGTGGAAGAAACACTGGACAACTAAATAGACAAAACATCTCCACTAGTTGACAGTAAGGAGCTCTGGTGGCACAGTGCCTAAGGCATTTGCCTACTAACCAGAAGGCTGGTGGTTCAAACCCACTAGCTGCTCCATGGAAGGAAGATGAGGTAATCTACTTCCATATTTACTGCCTTGGAAACTCAGTGGGGTTGCTATGAGTTGGAATCGACTTGATGGCAGAGGGTTTGGTTTCTGTTTTGGTTAGCTGACATTAGCCAGTCTTTGTCACTGGAACACGAACAGTGGGCTCATGAATGGAGAGGTCCCAGTAGCAGGGATGGGGGTTACATATGGACCCAACAATATTGCATCCTATTTTCCAATGCCTATCTGGCTACTAGTGACTCTGAATATCCAACTTGTCATCAACAGAGACCAGTGCTGGCACAAGTTCTAAAGGACTCCAACCAACCACTTAGTGGCAAGTTGAATACACTGAGGTCTTTCTGTCCTAGTGGTTGTCCTCCCAGGAAGATAACTACTCTGAACATGAATTCACCTTTCCTGCTAGCAGAACCTCAGTTAGCCACACTATCCAGGGATTTACAGATCCAGATCGTTAGGTATGGACTCCCACATAGCATAATATTTGACCAGGGACACACCTCACACAGCAAAGGAGGTATGGGAGTGGGCCCATGACAAGGGGATTCCCCCCAATCACATTGCATAACACATCATCCAAAGCAGCTGGCCTCAGAGAGTGCTGGAACAGGCTTTTAAAGGCAGAGCCGAAGTGCCAGCTCAGAGGCCACACTTTGGAAGGATGTGTGCCATCCTGCAGGACGCAGTGGATGCATTAAACAGAGACGTATGCACCAGGAGATAGCAAAGGGGGCAGGAGGGCATCGAGGGATGGACACTGGGAAGAGGTAATTATCAGGAGGAAGTGGGAGGGGAGCTGTTGCATTGTGGTAAATTGTGGTCAATGTCATGAGACAAAGCGTATGTGAACTGCTGTATGGAAAGTGAATTTGCTCTGTAAATTCTGTAAAGAGACCTCTAGGGGGCATAGTGCCACAAATGGAAAAATGTGAACCAAGATTATACAGCTCCAGGAAGCAGGAGTGGCCTCACTTACCATCACTCCCAATGACACTGCAGGATTTTGTGTTTCTGGACTCTGCAGGTTTGGAGGGCCTGCTCCCCAAAGGGACCACAATCTTCCCAGGAGACATAGCAAGGTCCCATTGAATTAGAAGCTCTGGCTGCCTGTCAGGGTACTTTAAATTCCTTCTGTCAAGGGACCACCTGGTGAGAAGAGGCATCTCCGTGCTGTGAGAGGGATTGCCCCTGATTAGCAGGAGGAGGGAGGGCTGCTTTCCACATTGGGGACAGGGAGGAATATGCACGGAGCCAGGTGAGCTTGCTCCGCTAACTGTGAATAAGCGCATGCAGCAACCCCAGCCTGAGAAGAGTCCCTGATGTTAGCCGTTAAACAAGGTTCAGTTGCTAAAGAAGACTCATAGAACCCAAACAAGAATGCTTGTAAATCTGCAGCTTATTGAAGGGAAAGAATACACCACAGCCAGCATTAATCTAAGGCTTTGCAACACAGCCAAACGCTGCCTCATGGCAATGGGTGCAGGCACAAGTTCCAATTGTCAACTCTATGTACTGTACTGGATGCACCTTCTCTCTTGGATCAGATACCACCAACATGTGTATGGAACACCTTGGAACCAAGGAACCCAAAATGGACTCCTGGCCCAGATTTCTTTTATTGTACTGGTCATGTAGGCATATTCTTCCCACACCAGCCTCTACTGTAGAACCCTCTGGCAGGCCCACTGAGACCAGAGCCTAATCATCAGTCTCACTGTCATCAAAACACAATGCTGATTGAGGAAGAGAAAGACAGAGAGAGGTACATGGGAGGTACAGACAACAAAGATGAACCCTTTTGCACACACAATACTGCATTGTCAGTGAAGGCAAACATGGGTATACGGTTAGATAGATGGGTGGACAGATGGGTGGACAGGCTGAACAAGTAGGTATGTCTATGAAGCGAGGAGTGTACCCAAGAACATGTATAGGGTTGGCAGACAATGGTCCTATAAGTTTATGTGAATGATCTGAATTTCCAGGTGTATAGTAAAGCTGACAAGAGGCAAGAAGGTAGTCACTGCTTGGTCACAACCAGCTACCCAGAGGGACCGAGTAGTTGAACTTGTGGGCTCCGGACTATAGTCACAGGAGACATCAAGCTCAATTGGCATAACATATTATACAAAACATTGTTCCACCTCCTACTTTGGTGAGAAGCAACTGGGATCTTAAAAGCTAGCAAGCTGCCATCTAGATGCAACGATGGGTCTCTCCTCATCCAGAAAAAAGAAGAATGAAGAAAACCAAAATTCATGGAAGCAATTAGTCCTAGCAACTGGTACACCATCCAATCTGCAGCCTATATGACTATGAGACCAGAAGAACTAGATGGTGCCCAGCTACCAGTGTCAACCACTTGGAAGGGGATCGATGTAGGAGATCCTGGATAGAGAGGGAGAACAATGTGGACAAAACTCAAAATCATTTGGAGGAAAAAAAAGGGGGGGGCAGGAAACCAGGTTTGCTGGTCCAATAGAACCTGGTGGAACCACTGAGACTATGACCCCTGGCTGCCCTTCAGGTCTGGAATTGAACCCACACCTGTGGCTTCCAGCCAAGCAAAAGACAGGCATATGAGTTGAACATTCACCTGAGGTAGATATACTCCTTGGAGAGAACAATCATGGGAGAAAGAAGGGCTGCTTATGCACAGGGAGACAGCTCAGGGGGCAGGAGGGCATGGAGGGATGGACACAGGGAAGAGGAAGGAATTATCGGGAGGAAGTGGGAGGGGAGCTGGTGCATTGTGGTAAATTGTGGTTAATGTCATGAGACAAAGTGTATGTGAACTGCTGTATGGAAAGTGAATTTGCTCTGTAAATTTTCACCCAAATCACACACACACACACACACAGACACACAAACCCACAATGCTGAAAGCTGGTACCAGCCATCTTGAAACTCCTTGAACTACAAAGCAACACTGTTCATCAACATGCTCACACCTTTACTAGTGCATCAACATGCAAGCAGGTGCATGTTTTATTTCAGAAGAACAGTTTAGGCTAATTCTAGGCCTGCTGGAATGAACTGCCACTACAGAAGTCTGATGGCCAAGAGCGCAAAATTCTCGGGAATGAAGGTTGTATTGTTTCCTGGTGCTGCCACTAACTGAGTCCTTAAAACAGCAGAAATTTATTCCCTCATAGTTCTAGAGGCCAGAAGACCTAAATCAAGGTGTCGGCAGGGTGGTCTGCTTTCTCTGGAAGCTCTGGGAAAAATATTTCCTTGTCTCTTCTGAGTTTTGGTGGTTCCTGGCAATCCTTGATGTTCCTTGGCTTGTAGATGCATCACTCCAATCTGCCTCAGTCTTCACTGGGCTGTCTTCCCTCTGTCTTTCCGTGTCTCATCTTCTTATAAAGACACTAGTTATATAAGGAGCTCTGGTGGCGTAGTATGTAAGGCATTTAGCTGCTAACCAGAAGGTCGGCAGTTCAAACCCACCAGCTGCTCCTCGGAAAGAAGATGGGACAAGCTAGTTCTGTGAAGATTTATAGTCTTAGAAATCCAATGAGGGTTGCTATGAGTTGGAATCGGCTCAGTGGCAGTGGTTTTGGTTTTGGGTTTAGTCATACTGGATGAGGGCCTACCCTGCTCCAGTACGACCTCATTTTAACTTAACTGATAGCATCTTCAAAGACTGGTCTGGCTCCCCATCCTTTTCTCTCACAGGCATTTCCCCCAATAAATCTCTTGCATATCTAATCCCTTCTTGGCCTCTGCTTCCTGAAAGACCTGGACCAATACATGGTAGGCACAGTAGGTTTAAGAAGGATAAGTTCAACTATGAACATCCAAATGGAGAGGTCCTACAGACAATTTAACAAATGGGTCTAGTGCTCATGAGGAAAGTCTAGGCTAGAAATGTCAGTTTGGGAGTCTGTAGAGGTTGGTGTTAGCTGGTATATGGCAGTAAAGGAGATCACCCAGGGAGGGTGAGGATAAAACACAACAACAACCACATTAATAAGTCCTTTTACTTACTTGGTACTGTTCTAAGCACTTTACTTGTATTAATTTCTGTAACTTTATACTACCTGTAAGGTTAGGTGGGAGCTCTGGTGGTGTAGGGCCTAAGGCATTTGACTGCTAACCAGAAGGCTGGCAGTTCAAACCCACCAGCCACTCCTTGGAAGGAAGACTGGGCAATCTACTTCCGGAAGGAAGATTGGGCAATCTACTTCCACAGAGATATAGCCTCAGAAACCGAAGGAGAGGTCATTATGAGTCAGAAACACTCAGTAGTGAGTGAGTTATAAGGTTAGGTGGCAGACACTGCTAGTTGTTGCCTAATAACCATTTATAAAAATGTTCTGGTGGTGGTATCTGACCACCTCTATCTTTACAAGAGAGAGAGAGAATCATTACCTGTATCAATAGCCCAAGGTTGTTTCCTATGAGGTGGAGGTCAGACATGCCTCCACCTTACAACTTTTTTCCCAGTTCTGACACCAACTGTCCCTCCCATAGCACTCTCTACTTCTCTTCTGGGTTCGGTAATTCATTGCAATGGTCACACAGAGCTTACAGACTATACTCACAGGTATGGGGTTTATTAGGGATAATTCAGATTCAGGAACTCTCAGGATACAGTTCTTCAGTCAGGACAGCATCTTCTCAGCTATGCCTGCAGGCAGGTCTCTCTCTGGCCCTTGGCCTCTGCCCTGATATTCCAAGCGTTACAAAGCTCTTTTAGCTCTGCCAGTAAGTGCCCAGAACCACTACACTCTGCCAATAAGCCTTGGCCAAAGATGCTCAGCCCTAGCCCTGTGGGATGGCGAATCTAGCTCCACCAAGGGCCTATAGGCACTCCACTCTACCAGCAAGCCTCCTGCCCAAAGGTACTCAGCTTTCTCACTCCGTGGGCCAGTAAGCCACCTCATCTACTCCTGGTCTCCAAGTTCTACTGCAACCATTTATCTGCTATTTCTTCTTGCCATCTCACACCATCTCTAGTGTTACAGTTGTCTCTCTTTCCTGGGTTGAGGAGGTTCTCAGTGCAGGGATCCCAGGTCTAAAGGACACACTCCACTCCTGGCTCTTGTTTCTTTGTGGTCATGAGGTCCCCCATGCTCTGGCACTGGTTCTCTTTTAAGCCTAGTGAGATACAAAACTGACCAATTCCCTCACTAGGATTCCAAAGACCTTATTTGTATGCACCTCATTTACATTATTAGCAAGCTATCCACTCCCCTTGGTAGGCCACAAGCACCTCATGTGCATAGTCCCACCCAGTCTTTGGTGGTAGTGACAAAGATTATGGCTACAAAGCCATATTAAATAATTCACTGCACTGCATCATTCTTCTCTTCTTGTTTGGTAAGAGAATTCCCAAATATCAGCTGGGCACATGGTTGAGTAGAATAAAGACCACACTTCCCAACTGTCCTTGCCACTATTATGTGCCACACACGTGATATGTTCTGGCCAATAGGATCTAAGTAGGAGTATTGAGATGTGCCTTAAAAGTTGTAGACATACTCTTCTCTTGCCCTTTCTTTTTTCTGTTGATTGGAATGTGAATGTGTTGCGGGCTGGTGCTGCAGCAGCCTTTTTGGACCCTGAGGTGTGGAAGCCATGTATTAAGGATTGTTGATAGAAGTAACCCAGGTCCCTAATAACTGTGGATCTTCATTTTCCATGACTGCGTACTTTCACATGAGAGGAAAATAAACTACTATCTTGTTAAATATTATTTTGTTATTGTTACTTTGTTACTAGCAGATGAATCTAATCCTAAAAAAGGTAGGTGGTAACACAACCTTACAGATGATGAAGCACAGAATAGTTAAGGAACTGGCTTAAGGTCATTCAAATAGTATGTGGCAGAACTAAGACTTATTTCCTGGCACCGGGCTTCAGAGCCAGCCGGCATAGTCTGTTGTTGCTATGGGAGATACAACTCAGCACACATTTACTTCACTGGTGGTTTAAAAGACTTTGCACTGGTTTCACTCCACCTTCCCCCGGCCCCTTTCAAAGTGTCCTCACTGTAGTCTAATTGTCCATTCTACCTCGTGCCCATCCTACTTTCCACCCTACTCCTTCCCTAACTTTCCCATCTTTGCTAATGCTGTTTTTTGGTCTGGAATGACCTTACCCAACGCTACAGACAGAGCCTGAGAACAAACACCTGCACACAGTGTGCTGCAGACTGTTATGGCAGTGTGCTTGTGGCAGATGAGCATACTGACAGTTCATTAAATATTTATGGAATCAAATCAAACTGAGACAAAGGCATTAAAAAAAAAAAAAAAAAACCAAACTCACTGCCTTCGAGTTGATTCGACTCATAGCGACCCCTCCTCGGGTTTCCAAGGTGGTATCTCTACAGAAGTAGGTTGCCCAACCTTCCTTCCACGGAGTGGCTGGTAGGTTTGAACCGCTAGCCTTCTGGCTGGCAGTCAAATGCCTTAGGCATTACACCACCAGAGCTCCCATAATTCAAACACACCAGCTGCTCCAAAAGAGAAAGATGAGGCAATCTATTTCCCTAAAGATTTACAGCCTTGGAAACCCAATGGGAGTCTCCATGAGTCAGAATCAACTCAATGGCAGTGGGTGAGTGCACACAGATTTAATGTTAAATTCTACACAGATTAGCTATTTGTTCACTGGGCCTTTCCATATTTGCAATGGACAAGTGTTTATGCACCTATGAATTGAATAAGAGTGAATAAGAAATGAAAATACAAGCACAAAGTAAGCTATTTTGAAAAAAAAAAACAACCAAAAAGTCCATAGATTTCCCTCCTCAACCCCTCAGGGGTATACATGCACATACCTGATTCTGACTCATAGTGACCCTTCCTTGGGTTTCTGAGGTGGTATGTCTATGGAAGTAGATTGCCCAGTCTTCCTTCCGAGGAGTGGCTGGTGGGTTTGAACAGTCAACCTTCTGGTTAGCAGTCAACTGCCTTAGGCACTACGTCACCAGAGCTTCCGAGGCATAGGCATCAGATGTATAAAAAGAAATTAGAATAGTGACTTCCTCAAAAGCAGAGTCTTTAGTAGTGATTGCAATGTGAAACTTGAGTCAAAGCCCCGATTCTCTAGGGCATTGCTAATAAGACTCAATCCTGGATACATACTTTCTAAGCCCTTTCTCTAGAGATAATGAAAATGCGGCACGGTTTGTTGTTAGCTGGCACCCTCCTGGTGACCCCATGCACAATGGAATGAAACGTTGCGGGGTCCTGTGCCATCCCCACGATCAGTGTGGATCTAACTGTTGTGATCCCTAGAGTTTGCATTGGCTGACTTTTTGGTGGTTGCAGGTGGTGGCTGATAGTGATGTGCATTGTTGTTGTTGTTGTTATGTGCCGTCGAGTCAAACCCGACTCATAGCGACCCCTCCTTGGGTTTCCGAGGCAGTATCACTACGGAAGTAGGATTGCCCAACCTTCCTTCTGAGGAGTGGCTAGTGGGTTTGAACCGCCAGCCATCTGGTTAGCAGGCAAGTGTCTTAGCCACTATGCTACCAGAGATGTGCATTAGCAGGGCTCAAACCTGAGTCTCTTGCATTGAAGGTGAGAATCCCACCACTGACCCTACGGTATGGTTAGCTGTTTTTTTTTTATTTTATTTTCTTTAAAGAAAGGTGAAAATGATTTGGGCTTGCCCCAGCACAGATGGGTTATGGGAAAAAAGAAAAGTTTACATTTCTTTCCCCAAAGTTTGTCAATGTTTTCACCCTCCTTTGCCTCAAATAAGATGACATAAAAGTTGTTCAACTTGCCACCTCATCATTCTCCTCCCCTCCTCCCCAAATCAAATCTTTCTTACCCTTTCTCCTTGGGTCTTCCTATCTCAGGTTGTCCTCACCTGACTTTGGATCATTTCCTCCCATTGCCTCTGGGGCTTTGCTCCACCACCTGTCCTTCTTTCCACCAGCTAGTGCCCGCAGCACACAGGAATATTTAAAGGGAAAAAGCAAAATCTCCTTTCATTCGTGTCTCAATTTCCTAGTGCTGTTATAAAGGAAATACCACAGTGGGTGGCTTTAACTAACAGAAGTGTATTTTTTTTCAGTTTCAAAGGCTAGAAGTCTGAATTCCAGGCACTGCCTCTAGGGCAAGGCTTTCTCTCTCTGTTGGCTTTGGAGGAAGGTCTTTGTCATTTTTTAGCTTCTTTTCCTCAGTTCCTTGGCAATCTTCATGTGGCATCTATCTTCCCTATCTGTGCTTCCTTGCTTCTGTGCCTAATTGCTCCTTTTATAGATCAAAAGTGATTGGCTTATGATACACCCTACACTGCCATGGCTTCCTAGAAAATTCTATTCCCATATGGGATTACATCCACAAATACTGGGGTTAGGATTTACAACACATATTTTTTTGGGACACAATTCAATCCATAAGCCTCCATATACCTACCTAGCTAGTGTCTATTTTTCTCTGCAATCCTTCTCAAATATTCTGAAAGCACAATTTTCACCTTCTCGTCTTCCATTCATTCATTCATTCCTCAGTTAGCTGAGACCTGACTTCTGTCCCAGTTGTTTACTTGAACTGCTCTTTGCAAAGTGCCCAACAATATCCTTATTGTCAAACCCAAAGAGCAATTTCTTTGTTATCCTACTTAAACTTTCAGTGCTTGATGTTTTTGACTATACCTTCCATCATGGACTTAGGCTTTCATGATGAAATTCCTTCTTGGCTTTCTTTAGCTGCTCTATCTTCTCTGACTGCCTCATAAATGTTGGATTTTCTCCAGGATTCAGACTCAGCTCTCTTCCAGCCTTTTTTCAGTCTAGTCTCTCAAGGTGATATCATTAATATTGTTGTTGTTGTTGTTTGCCGTCGAGTCGGCCCCGACTCATAGCGACCCCTCCTTGGGTTTCCAAGGCAGTATAACTACGGAAGTAGGATTGCCCAACCTTCCTTCATTAATATTACATGCAAGTAAATTTTTGCCAAAAATAATTGAAAATTTGTTGTAGCAGTATATTGACAGAGAACTTCCAAAAATTCAAGATGGATTCAGAAGAGGATGTGGAATGAGGGATATCATTGCTGATGTCAGATGGATCTTAGCTGAAAGCAAAGAATACCAGAAAGATGTTTATGTGTGTTTCATTGACCACACAAAGGCATTCAACTGTGTGGATCATAACAAATTATAGATAACATTGTGAAGTATGGGAATTCCAGAGCACTTATTTGTGCTCATGAGGAGCCTGTACATAGACCAAGAGGCTGTTTTTTGGACAGAACAAGGGAATACTGCATGGCTTAAAATCAGGATTGGTGTGCATCAGGGCTGTATCCTTTCGTCATATTTATTCCATCTGTATTCTGAGCAAATAATCCAAGAAGCTGGACTATATGAAGAACAACTCAGCATCAGGACTGGAGGAACACTCATTAACAACCTGCAATATGCAGAGAACACAACCTTCCTTGCCGAAAGTGAAGAAGACTTGAGCACCTGCTGATGAAGATCAACAACTACTGTCTTTGGTGTGCATTACACCTTAACACAAAGAAAACAAAAATCCTCACAACTGGACCAAAAAACAACATGATGATAAATGGAGAAAAGATTGAAGTTGTCAAAGATTTCATTTTACTTGGATCCACAATCAACACTCATGGAAGCAGCAGTCATGAAGTCAGACGTCATATTGCACTGGACAAATCTACTGCAAAAGGCCTGTTTAAAGTGTTGAAGAGCAAAGATGTCACTTTGAAGGCTAAGGTGCGCCTAATCCAAGCTGTGGTATTTTTAAAAGCCTCATATGCATGTGAAAGCTGGACAACGTGTAAGGAAGACTAAAGAAGAATTGATGCCTTTGAATTGTGGTGTTAGTGAACAATACTGAAAATACCATGGACTACCAGAAGAACAAACAAATCTATCCTGGACAAAGTGCAGCCAGAATTCTCCTCAGAAGTGAGAATAGCCAGACTTTGTCTCACCTACTTTGGTCATGTTGTCAGAAGGGACCATTCCCTGGAGAAGGATGTCATGCTTGGTAGGGTGGAGGGTCATCAGGAAAGCAGAAGACCCTCAATGAGAGGAACTGACACAGTGGCTATAAGGATGGTCTCAATAGAAGCAAGGGTTGTGAGGATGGCTCGCGATAGTGCAGTGTTTCGTTCTGCTGTACACAGGGTTGCTATGAATTGGAATTGACTCGATGGCACCTAAAAACAACAACAGAGTGATGTTGACTAACAAACTAAAAATCCTAGTCACTGGGGAAAAAGAAAGAAAGGAAGAAAAGGAGGAAGGGAGGGAGGGAGGAAGGGAGGAAGGAAGGAAGGAAGAACCACTTCTCAACATACCCCAGTAACTGATCAGATCACGGATTCTACTTCTAAGTACCTCTCAAATCTGTCTCCTCCCCTCCAACCTGACAAGTCTCCCTCTTTCCAGTTTTTGTCCCACTCCTGCCCATTGATCAAGTTTCCAGAAGAATGATTTTTCAAAAACAAGTCTAATCTTATCATCTCGGTTTAGATCACCTCAGGGGTTCCTCATTGTGTATGGAATAAAGTCCAAGCTCCTTAGCAGGACAAAGGGAACATGTCACATTGCAGCCTCATGTCCTGTTGCCCCTTAAGTCACCTGCAGTGTGCTCCTCCATGTCTGGGTCCTGGGCACTTGATCTTCCCTTTGCCTGGTGTTTCCTTTCCTCTGTTAAAGCAAAACTCCCGACTTATTCTACAAGACTCCTCTGAGAACCAGCTATTTCTTCCTAGGCAGAATTAGGCACTTTCTCCTCTGTGCTCCCAAACCAGTTGCTGTGGACTCTGACTCTTGGTGACCCATGTGTGGCAGAGAGAACTGTGCTCCATAGAGTTTTCCATGGCTGCTTTTTGAAGAACTAAACCACCAGGCCTCTCCTCTGAAGTGGAGCCTTTGGGTGGACTCAACCGTCAACTTTTGGTTAGCAGTTAACTGTTTGCACCACCCAGGGACTATGTTGTTGGTGTTGTGTGGCCTCCAGTCCATTCCAAGTCATAGCAACCCTATAAGTCAGAGTAGAATTAGCCCACAGAGTTTTCCTGGGCTGTAATCTTTATGAAAGCAGATCGCCAGGTCTTTTTGCCACCAGAGTGGCTGACCCTCTGGTTAGCAGCAAAGGTTTAACCACTGTATCACCAGGCTCTGAAAATAGTCCTTGGAGGGACTATAAAAACAAACCAGACCTGTTGCCACCCATTCTGACCCATAGCAACCCTATATATAGGACAGAATAGAACTGCCCCATACAGTTTCTAAGGCTGAAACCTTTACCGAAGCAGACTGCCACATCTTTTTCCCGTGGATCAGCCGAATGGACCTTCTGGTTAGCAACCAAGCATTTAACCATTGCATCACCAAAGCTCCTGTCTCCGGAGACTATAAATCCCCTATTGTCATTGAGTGGATTCTGACTCCTAGCCACTCTTTAAGCAGAGTAGAACTGCTCCATACCTTTCCAAGGCTGGAAATACTTATGGAAGTACACTGCCTCATCTTTCTCCTGTGGAAAGACTGGTGGGTTGGAACCACTGACCTTTTGGGTAGCAGCCAAGTGCCTTAAAGCACTGCAACACCAGAGCTTCAAACACTAAACTAGGTTAACATCCACAGACAGTTGACTTTAAAGTAAAGATGATTGCCCCAGGTAATGTGAGTGGGCCTCATCCAATCAGTTGAAGGCTTTATGAGCAAAAACTGAGGTTTCCTGGAGCAAGAAGACTGCAACATCAGCTCCTGCTGGAAAATTTCCAGCCTGCTGCTGGCCTACCTTGCAGATTTCTGACTTGCCAGCCCCCACAGTCGCCTAAGCCAATTCCTTGAAATAAATCGTGGTACTTGGAGAGCTGTTGGAAGGCCTGAGACAGCAGAAAACTGCAGTGCGCCACCTCTGCGTGAATTACAGTTGTCATTGTTATGTGCCATTGAGTCGGACCCGACTCATAGCGAGTCGCCTCCTTGGGTTTCCAAGGCAGTATCACTACGGAAGTAGATTGTCCCATCTTCCTTCCGAGGAGTGGCTGGTGGGTTTGAACCGCCAGCCTTCTGGTTAGCAGTCAAGTGCCTTAGGCACTACGCTACCAGAGCTCCTCCGTGAACTTACAGACAAAATGCTTAAGGAGAACACGCACAGCGGAGACATCACACAATGACTGCGCTTCGACCTCCAAAGCTGGTCGTTCAAATGCATAGGTTATATCTTCTACCAAGTGCCAAGTTCACCACACACAGCACTGCAGAAGGCAACCTGACGCAGTCGCTTCTGGTCTGCACCCTCAGTTCAGGTCAGACACACCTACTCACCGCCTTGCTTGCTAGCATTTAAAAAGATGACAATTGCAATAGCAGTGAATCTTTGAAACAGGCGTCCACAGCTCCCCCTTCGCGGCCCGGGCACTTGAGAAACCTCAGCAAGTCCGGGTACCCGACACCCAACCTCTTGGACATACCCCGCTGAGAACTCCTCCATCCGCCTCCCGGGCCTGACCCCGCCCTCCTCGACCCCACCCCCGCCCCGGCCCCACCTCCACCTCCACGGCTGCCAGGCTCCTTGGGACCCGCCGCGGGCCCGGCGGGGATTTCTGGCATTTTCTGGGCACAGTGAACGCGCGGATCCCGGCTCCGAGGCCGGAAACGTCGGGCCTTTCCCTGTTCTCCGGCGAGACCAAGCTGAGCGCCGCCAGTGCAGCCATGGCCAAGTGGGGTCAGGGGGACCCGCGTTGGATCGTGGAGGAGCGGGAGGACGGCACCAACGTGAACAACTGGCACTGGTGCGGCCGGTGGGCGGGGCTGCAGTAGACGCCGCCGCCGCTGCGCTCCGGCCTCCTCCCTGCAGGAGCGCGGGCGGGGGCGGGGTCCCCAACATGCACGTGGCCCCTGTGACGCTGCGAGGGGCAGTAGCCCTGCTTCTCTGGGGTCCTCCCGGGCCCAGTGACCCCTCGGTGGGGGTGGGGGCTGCACAGACAGGTGCGAGGACCACCCCCTGACCCTCCCCCCCCTTGCTTAAAGAGTGTCGAGTCCTTAACCTCAGGGTTTGGGAGCGCGGTGAGTTAGGACAAGGAGACCTGGGACCTAATCCGCACCGGCTCTCTGGGCTTGGGTTTTCTTTCTTTGAAAGTTGGGATGGGCCACATGAATGACTTCTGACATGCCTTTCCAGCTTTGACAGTTGGTAACCTTAAGGGTCTTCCCTTCTCCTCCAACCTCTTTCTTGTCTCAGTTGAAAAGGAAGTAGAAACTGTGTGTGTCTGTGTGTATACCTTGGTATGAGGTGGAAGACAGGAATTTGGATCTCAACTCTGTTTTACTAGATGGGCCTTTAGTGAGTCTTGCCCAAGTTTGAGCAAGTTAAACAAAAACCAATAGAGGGGATTCCTACTCATGGAGACTCCTTGTGTGTCAGAATAGAACTGTGTTCCAGAGGGTGTTCAGTGGCTGATTTTTTAGAAGTACTCTCCAGGCCTTTCCTTTCAGGCACCTCTGGGTGGACTCAGCTTTTCAGTTAGCAGCTGTTTGTTTTGACTGCACTATCCATGGACTCCTTGAGCAAGTTTCCCTCTGAACCTTATCCAGAACATGGCTGACTTCTGCCTCTCTCCTCCAGAGCTTCAGGAAGTGATACTCTCTGCCCTGGCCCCTGCCTCCTGGGGTCTATGGTACCTCAAGGCTGTCCAGATGATGCTAGGGCAGGTGTCCAGGGCAGAGCAAAGCGATCAACTTGAGAGGGGACCACATGGCTTTACTGGAGCAACATTAGTCTAGAGATCAGAAGACATAGGCTCTGGTTTCCTAGCCCTGTCACCATGAACACTTCACTGACTTCTCTCAGCTCACTTCATGCCTGTAAAAGGGGAACATTGAGAAGACTGCCTCAGATACTATATGCACATGTGAAAATACTCAATAACTTGTATTGAAGTGATTGAAATTATTTCAGTTATTGCTTCTTCTTCTTTTTTTAATTTTAACACATAAACTTATTTTCTCACAGTTTAAGAGCCTAGTGAAATCAGGGGACCAGCTCTAGGGGAAGGCTTTCTTTCTGTCAGCTCTTAGGAAGATCCTTGTCTCTTATCAGCTTCTGTTCCCCAGTTCCTTGGCCATCTTCACGTGGTGTGACATCTATCTGCCCCCATCTGTGCTTCCTTGCTTCTGTGCCTAATCTGTTATTTATTTATTGCTTTTTATTTGTTTATTATTATGATTTGGGTGAAAGTTTACAGAGCAAATTCACTTTCCATACAACAGTTCACACACACATTGTCTCATGACATTGACTACAATTTACCGAAATGCAACAGCTCCCCTCCCACTTCCTCCTGGTAGTTGCCTCTTCCCTGTGTCCATCCCTCTATGCACTCCTGCCCCCTGAACTGTCTCTCTCTGCATATATTTTTAGCTTTCTATTGTGCTTTGGGTGAAAGTTCACAGAGCAAATTGGTTTTCCATTTAATAGTTCATACACATTTTGATTCGTGACATTGATTGCAATCCTTATAATATTAACAGCACTCTTTCCACTTCTTCCCTGTGTTTACATTTTCCCTTCTTTCCTATCCCTTTCTGCCTTTTGAGCTTTTTTCTCTGGGCAAATGCTGCCCTCTTGATCTTGTTTAGTTGATTGTTCTAAGGAGTACATATCTCTTGGTTACTGTCATCTTACAGTCCTGACTATTAGGTGGCTGAAACTTGAGCCCTGGAGGTGAGTTCTGTTCCAGGCTTGAAGGGTTTCTAAGGGCCATAGCGTCAGGGTTCCACCAGTCTCTGTCACACTAGTAAGCCTGGTCTTTTTTATGATTGTGAGTTTTGTTCCACATTTTTCTCCCACTCTATTTAGGACCTCCTATTGTGATCCCTATCAGAGTGGTCAGCAGTGGTACTGGACATCATCTACTTCTGGTTCTCCAGGGCTTGGAGGCTGGCGTTTTCAAGGACCATTAGTCCTTTGAACTAATTGTTTCCATGTGTCTTTAGTTTTCTTCACTCTGTTTTGTTCTCAACAGGGAGAAACCAATAGTTGTCCCTTAGATAGCGTTAGTACCTTTTCTTACAGCCCAAGCTTTTCCCAGCCATTTTCGACTGGTAGTGAAATTGCTAGACCACTAACCTCTCTCTCAACTAAGCTAGGATTTTTTCAGACAAAGTCAACTTTACATGGCAGATAATGTCTTAAGGAACTGAGCGGGCAGATTAAAAGGTGTTTGGTAGACAGCAGGTTTGATAAGCATGTTTAAAAGTTTGAGGTGGCTGGTCTCATGAGGCTGCAGCATGAGAGGAATTGAAATGGTCTGGGCTGGGCCCAGGTGTACCCAACACCACTAGGTAGGACAGGTGGATCCCAGCTGGGGCTTCCAGTCATGACTGTGCCCTGTGATCCCTGGCAGGACAGAGCGGGATGCAACCAGCTGGTCCAAGGGGAAGCTCCAGGAGATCTTGGTTGGCATTGTCGTGGAGAATGAAGCTGGCTGCTGTGAGATCAGCAGTGGAAGCAAGTGGAAGGTGAGGCTTCCTGCAGCTGCCATAAAGGAAGGCTGATTTTCTTCTATGAGTGGAACATCACACTGAGTTGGAAAGGTAACGGGTACCTCAGGGTGAGGGTAGGTTGGGTGGGGCTGGAAGGATAGGGGCATGGAGTCGGTTCATTCATTCAGCATATATTGTTAGAATTCCTGCAATGGGCCACACATTGAATGGCCCTTGAGCTGATGTTCAAAGGGCCAAAGAAGCTGGCGTTTCCCCTTCTCCCTGGACATGCAGAGTGGTTCAGGGTCTTGCTCTCAACCAAACCCTTTTCTGCTGGAGTGTGAGCACTAGAGTCTTCGAAGTTGCTTCCTGGAACACTCTTCCTCCATGTATCTGCCTGGTTTGCTCCTCTACCTCCTTCAATGCCATGTTCTGAATGAAGTCTGCTTTCTGCATCCTATTAGAATTGTAGACCTCTGCCTCATATAAGCACCTTCCTTATTTTATGTCCCCCATAGCACTAATGTCTGGCACATTGTATCAGATTATTTAAATATTTTGCTATGGGAGCTCTGGTAGCATAGTGGCTAAGACACTTGCCTGCTAACCAGACGGCTGGCGGTTCAAATCCACCAGCCACTCCTCGGAAGGAAGGTTGGGCAATCCTACTTCCGTAGTGATACTGCCTCGGAAACCCAAGGAGGGGTCGCTATGAGTCGGGGCCGACTCGACGGCACATAACAACAACAACAACAACAACATTGTCCTTCTGCTTCTCTGCATTTATCAGGGCAGGGATTCTGTTGTTGTTAACACCTTCATTGAGATACATTACACATACCATGCAATTCACCCACTTAGAGCATTCAGTTCAATGGGTTTTGATATATTCAGTCTTGCAACTGTCAGTACAGTTAATCTTAGGACATTTTCATCAATCACAAAAGCAATCCCACACACCTTAGCAGTCACCGCTGACCTCTAGCCCCTGGCAGCCACTAATCTGCTTTCTATCTATCCCTATGGATTTGCCTTTTCTGTACATTTCATATAAATGGATTCATGTAATGTGACATTTTGTGACAGGCTTGTTTCACTTAGCATAATGCTTTCAGTGTTCATCCATGTTGTAGCATGTATCAGAACTTTACTCCTTTTCATGGCTAAATAATATTCCTCTGCATACACCACATTATATACATAGATGAGGGACAATTGGGTTGTTTCCACTTTTTGGCTATTTAGGGCAGCAATTTTGATGGATTTTGTTTCCAGGCCTAGATCACTCACTACTTGGAATGTTGTATAAGTGTTTGAATGAGTGCATGACTCCCGTGGTACCTAGCTCCAGGCAGTACCATATTTTTACACAAATAATGCATGTATTTTATGGTTTTTTGCAAGCTTAGCAACCCCCTCCTGCATTAGTTCCCTATGTGCGTTACAAGTGTGTGCTTGTTACTGGCCATGCTCTTTTTTTTTTTTTTTAATATGGTATATACTCAAAAAATACTTGAAATAACTAAACATATGGAGACAAAAGGGGGAAAAGAGGAGAGAGTGAGAGATGTGGAGAGAGAGGATTGTAGTGCGTTCACGTTTAGGCCTCAGCCTAGCTGTGGGCTTCTTTCTGAGTGTTGTGTTAGGTCTGCCCTAGTGGCTGCCTTGCCAGTGTGAGCCAGGCCAGTGGCAGGGAGGTGTTCAGCATGCATCAGAAGCGGGCCCACTGCTACCTAGGAACAGGGCCTCTTGGCTGGGGTTTGCCCTCAGTTACTCCCTCAGTGGCTACAAGGTCTGGCTCTTCATCACCCCCAGGAGAGGGCTCTGAGGTCTGGGAGAACCACATGGCCTGATGTCTCTTCCATTTCCCTTGGCCCAAAGCAGCAACCAGCTCATGTGTGAGATGAGACCCAGACCCTGCCAGGCAGCAGCTAGAGGTGGACTGCACAGCCCCTTGTGCTGGTCTCATCTAGCTGTGAGGCCCAGAGGTGGTGAGAGGGACATACTGGGGAGAAGGTGACACTCTGGTCCTGAAGGAAATCTAATTCCATAGAGTCTGTACAGAACATTCCAAATCCCCAGCCCTCCACCCCTCACTGCTTCTGTTATCATCCTGTCCTGCCATCCCTTTTGTGACTTCTTTTCCCCTTCACTATAGCCTTTTATTCTGTTTTGACCTGGTGAAGAATGCTGGGGCACAAAAAAAGAAACAGGTGGGACTGAGCTACTCCAGCCCCACCCTTCACTAAGGTCTGACCTGGCCTGTGTTCACATGTGCACTTGCTTTGGGCCCACGTGCTTCCCCGCCCTTCTTTTGGCTGCCTTCCTGTGATGTGGGCAGGGAGAGAAGGATTGGCTTCTGAATCTGTTCAGTACTCCAGCCTTGAGCCTGCCTTGTCCCTGGTGCTGATGGAGTGCTGTGAGGTAGGTTGGTTTAGGGTATTCCTTTGTAATTTTTTTAAAAAAACAAACATTTTGCTCGTTTTAGGTACAATTAAGGAATCTGGTGCAAAGCACAAAGGATTGATTGAAATACCCAATCTTTCAGAAGAAAATGAAGTAGATGACACTGAGGTATCTGACGGAATGTTTTTTGTTTTCTTTTAAAAAAAAAAAACAAGCTTCTGCTATAGACATTGGGCATTTGAAAAACAATTATTCAGACTGCATGATTCCGGTGTGGTAGTTTTGATGAATGGAGGAGGACTTGTTTTGCCCAGAAGGATTGCTTTACTGTGGGCAGCAGTGCAGTGTGTGTGGCCAGGAGATTGCAAGGAGCCCATCTCCCTATAGACTGGATGGGGCCTGGCCAGGTGACTGTACCCACCGTGGCTGCCACCTCTGTGAAACAGAGTTAATCCATCTTTCCTGTGTTACCTGGTTAATTGTGACCTGTCTGTACTGCAAGGTGCCCAGCAGCATGTATGATTTGGTGAATGTTGTTTTGTTTCTGTTCCCTCCATTTTTATCGTTCCTTCTAGTAGTGAAAATTCTCCATGTTTAGACATGCTCTCTCTTGGTTATGTCTCCTTATTTTTCATAGAATTTCCCCAATAGATACGTTGTTTATGACTACTAGCTCTCACAGGTCTCTTGAGAGATAGAGCCTTCTGTAACTCTCTCGTGTGGCCTGCAGTTCATGCCCTCTTTAGGCTGGGAGTGACACCATTTGTCCGGCAGTTATATTTCCCAAATCAAGATAGTGTGACAAAGGGCCTCTTCTGCTTTGTGAGTGTATTTATGTGAAGGTTTTCAAAGATATGAACACTAATCATACTCAGCAACAAGTCTTACGACTTGCCTTTAGTGAAGGTTATAAAATGCCATAAAGCTAGTGTAGGGGATGGCCTCAGGAAATCTTCAGGCATGTGGTTGCTCTACTACTCAGGGTCTCTGATTTCACTTCGCTATATTCAGATCCATCAGCTAAGAAGCATCTCAACAGCATGTTAAAACTGGTCTTTCAGATTTAACCCCTCAGTAGCATTACAGAGAAAACTTCTTTAGATTGGAACTGGGCCTGAGACCAGGTCCAACTCAACTGAATCACCAGGATACTAACTGGTCTCAAACTAACCACTCTTTTCATTCTAAGAGGATCACAGAGGCCTTCCCAGAGCACCCTGATACCTTTCTCACTGGCTCTCTCCCTCCCTCTCCCCCTCTTGCTCTGTCTTCCCTCTGCAGCCCCATCCCTCCTTCTTCTCCCTTTCTCCCAGTTCTCCTTCCTGCCCCAAAAATATAGCCCAGGTTATATGGGAACTTGGATTTCCTAATTACAGTTCCTTTGGGGTTCTAGACCAGCACTATTCAATAGAAATACAATGCCACATACGTGACTGGCATTTTTTAGTAGCCATATTAAAAAAGTAAAAAGAAACAGGTGAAATAATATATTTTATTTAACCCTGATATTAAATACACCATTTTAACATGTCATCAATGTAAAAATTATTCATATTTTACATTTTTTTTTATGTGGCAAGTCTTCAAAATTTGATGTGTGTTTTCCACATAGCACATCTCAGTTCAGATTAGTCACATTTCAAGTACTCAAATGGTTAGTGGCTGCCATATTGGATAGCACATTCCCACACTCTGATAAAAAGACATGGACCACACCATCAAAATAATGCAAAGACATAGAAACGTGAAATTTTGCATGCAAATTAAGAAGTTCACAGTCAAGATTTGGCCCATCTCTTAGTCATTGGACCCTTTGTTAAAAAACTTCATTAATTGCTGTCGAGTTGATTCCAGCTCCTGGCAGCCCTGTGTGTGCCAGAGAACTGCTCCATAGGGTTTCAATGGCTGATTTTTCAGAAATAGATCATCAGGCCTTTCTTCTGAGGTGCCCCTGGATAGCCACTAACCTCCAACCTTTCAGTTAGCAGCCGATTGCTTAACCATACCAGCCAGGGACTCCTAAAAAACCTTTACATCATTAACTATCCATCTCTCTTACATCTACTTCTTCCCCACTCCCCACCATCACAGTTCTTCTGTCTCATCCATATGTCCCAGTGTTGTGAGAAAACATCAAACTAGATTTTTCTTAGGTTTGTATTTTTCTAATTTGTAGGTGAACGTGAGTAAAAAGAAGGGAGATGGGGATATACTGCAGGATCTTATGAAAACTGCAGGCACCGCCAAGGTCAGGGAGGCCCTTGGAGATTACCTGAAGGCACTTATGATGAGTAAAGAAGGAATCTCTTGTGAAACAGGAGGGTCCCTTTTCTATTTACCCTAGTTATGCTCTGCACTGTGGTCTGGATTCCCAAGTTAGGCTGATGTCTAAGGCTCCAGAAACTACTCTTTATGCTGTGGGATAAATTGTAGTGTGGAAGTTGAGAGCTAGTTATTGTTAAAATTATGATTAGTGATTCTTCATATTATACACATCATGAGGCATTTTGTCTACATCATTAATAGTAATTTTTTGGAATGATTACTATCCAGTCGCTTCTGTAATTACTTGTGTTAATGTCTGTCCTTCCTGCTAGACTGTTTAAGCTCCCTGAGGGCATGGAAGGTGTCTGTCTTGTTCACTGCTGTAGCTCCAGCGTGTGGCACAACACCTGGCACATAATAGGTGCTAAATAAATCTTTGTTGGATGAATGAATGAATAAATGAAAGTGATTGTAGGTGTTACAGGTGCAGTGTAGATATACCCACATAATCCCTACACTGCATAGAAGTGAGGTTATTATCTCCTTCCTTAAATTACGGAAGTTGTTTGCTAGGCAAAATGGCTAGCAGGGCCTGCATCTCTGCACCTCATCCTTGGACCCTGCTACCTGAGTATCTAGGTGTTAGCATAGCAGGATCTGGGGTTGCCACTCTCCCACAAGACCAAGCACATGGATAGCCCTCATTCTGAATACTGCCAGGCCAAGTTGTGAGAGGGTGGTGAAACCATGAGCAATTACCTGGTTTTCACAGGAAGTGAAGCCAGCAATTAGTGAAGCCATTAGTAGTTGTTCATATAAAATGTAGCTATTAGGGAAATGGACATTTTGAAAATTCTGCTCTTTTATTGAAAACTTGATAAAAGCGAGGCATTTGTTGTTAAACCCATGTTGTTAATCATCAGTAGCAATTTGTATTTTGTTTATTGTGGTGAAATATACAGAACAAGACATTTGCCACTTTAGCCATTTGTACATGTACAATTCAGTGACATTAATTATATCAACAACCACCATCAGTTTTTTTTTAAATTACCCCCACTGCCATCAAGTCAATTTCAATTCATAGTGACCCCCATAGGGTTTCCAAGGCTATAAATCTTTATGGGAACAGACTGCCTCATCTTCCTCCCATAGAGAAGCTGGTGGGTTTAAACCATTGACCTTTTGGTTGGCAGCCCAGTGCCTTAACCACAGCCCGACCACAGCTCCTTAGTAGTTTTATAAATTAAAAAATGGAATTGTCTTGAAATTCTCAAAATGCTATCAGAATTATTTTTATACGTAACAGTTCTTTTATTTTCTTATATGCCGTTGTGGTGTTTGGGATTTTCTCCTTTACTGTTTGTGCTGACAAGTCAAGTCTATTAAAGCTATGCCCTACGTGTCTCTTTGTAGAATTTACGATGGGAATGATTTTACCAACGAAAGCTTTGGCAACACAGTTGACTGTTAAAAGAAAACTGAGTGAGAATCCCTTACAGGTATGACTCTTAGTGGCAATATTCTGTAGGGCAAGGTAAAAGGAACTGCTTAATAGAATGTTTAAAGCTCCAATCTTTTAATGATAAGGACCTGTGAAGGATAGTGAGCAGGGCCACTGATCCAGCCTTGCATCTCCTTTGAGCCTTTAAGATTTGCAGTTGTGTATGGAAATGATAAAATGAGATGTTTGTTCTTGAGGGAAGGAAATGTATAAACAGGCTGTTTGGTGAGATATTGAATTCAAAACAATGTTCTAAAGACCGTGTATTTTAGTGGCCAACAGATTACAAAACCAGGTGATTTTGAAGTTCACATACCACAATGGAAGAGGCTTCTCTCCTTTACTGACTGGTTGGGAGGTTTTAGATTCTGATTTTATACCTAGGGGAGAGGACCATTGACCTTTTGGCCTAACTGCTGTTGTCTTTCACTTGCTCATCTTTCTGCCTTCTGGTCCACATTTGCAGTGTCCACTAGGATAGGATTAGGGGCATTTGGCTATAGCCTGGGAGAGGAACAGAGCTAAATGGCTCATGGGAAAACCAAGTTTTTTTTTTCTTCAAAATAGAGATCAGGCCAGGTGGTACAAAAAGGCTGGTTGTACTGCTTCCCTGTGTATCTGGAAGGGGTGATGTGGAATTTGGAGCATTTTGGTATTTCAGGGGAAGAGTTTATTTTCAAATAGAGCAGTTTTCTTTCTTGGTATGCTAACTACTCTGAAACCTCTTCTCTGTTTGAGGTTCAGGGCTCCTCATCCCCAGTGGCACTGGGTGTAAGGATTCCTACCGTGGCACTGCACATGACAGAAAGGTTGGACACAGCTGTAGAGCAGCTGTATAGCATCTTCACTGTGAAGGATCTAAGTAACTTCCAGAGCTGGGATCTTCTGTGCTGACATTGGGAGAAAATGTACGATCAAGAACTAGAGCCAGATTTTGGTTTTGGTTTCCCCATGGGCCATGTTTCTGGGATGGTGATGGGCAAGTCTTGAGGATAGTTTGTGTGTAAGTTGAGGGGGGAAAAATGGGCATTTTTAAATTGAAGCTCTCAGTGGCAACATTTAGGGTATATATTTTCTCTCCCTGGGGAGAGAAAGCTTTTGTGTTTTATTTTCCATAGGTAAAGGCTATGTATCCAGGATTAAAAAACCCAAACTACAGTTAATTGTTTTGTTACATACTTTACATTTAGTTTTAAAAGGGGATAGCATGTGCTGGAATAACATGTCCTACTCTTTTATTTGGTTAGTTTGTGCAGAAGTTTTCTAAATCTCCTGCTGTATTAGAAGCTGAAAGGGGAGGGAAATTCCAAATGTTTAATGGGAACATCACCGGTGAATATATAGAATTGGTAAGTAACCTCAAGGTTAAAAAGGTAAGCTGCACTAACTCTTCCTTTGGTTAAGATTGCCCCCCCCCTTTTTTTTTTTAATCTTTGCTGCTTTTAACTTATTTTGGGTTTTTATGTGAACTCTAGAACTTCAGAACTTTAGCAGTTGGTTGTGGAATAAAAAGAACATTGTAACATACACTGTAGCAAAATGAAGCCTTTAACAATTCGGCAAATGCTTGTGATTTCATTAAGACACAAGTATAATAAATCCCTCTCACCCAGTGTTTTAGAAATTTCAGGTTTTGCATCGTGAAAGCTCTAGCTCTGCCACTAGAATTGCTAGGATCTGCACTGGTGAATGTCAGTTCCCTCATTCTTGATGTCAGCTCTCCTGGTTATTAACTTGTACAGTACATCTGCTTCCTCGATGCTACTGCTACTATGAGACACTTTGGCAGTAGAGAACTAAAAGGCGCTGGTGTATGACAGGAATACAGGACTCTGTTGTTCCTTGATTCTTCTGCTTAGGGGCTTTAATGAAGATTTGGTGTTTTTCATGTGTTTATGTATTGTGGGAAGTTGTAAAAAATGTTTTCAGTGGAATTTCTCATTTCCAGTTACCAAATAAAAAGATCGTCATGAAATAGAGATGTAGGAATTGGCCAGAAGGTATGTAATACCTCTTCTGCATAAGGCTCCAAAAAACCCAAGTTGGCTTTTGTCCCCGCCATGAAAGGCAAGAACTGTATGGGAATTTTCCTTTTCATAATACAGTAAAAAGCTTCCTATTTTTCTTCCAGAGCACTATGCAACAGTTGCACTGAATTTTGTGCCCATCCTAGGGCAAACGCAATTACAGTTGGACTGTAAAGGAGTTCCTGTCTGTAAAGAAGAGAATATGAAAATCTGTTGGCAGAAGCAGCATTTTGAAGAAATAAAAGATTTACTGCAGTTGACCACTCTGAATTAGAATTAGGTGAATGAGAAGATTTTATAAAGGTATTACTTTTTGTAAGCAGAAAAAGGTCAAGTTTACTGCATCCCTAATTCTTTCTTTTAAAACAGAAAACAGAACCTCAAATTATTTTATTATTGAAGACATTCCATTAACCTATACAGGATTAAAAAAAAAAAAAGAAAACTGAATCTTTATTATGATAAGATTCTACAGTGGGTTAAAAGCAGCAAGCAAACTAAAATAAGGTATTAGCCTCACATCCCAAAGATACTCCTCTGGAAGTAGTTCCTGAGTGCAGATACTTGTAGTTTCCCAAGGTATAGCTTGCTTTTTATATAGCAAATTTACTTTCAGTTCCAGAAGATGAAAAAATAAATGGGTTCTTGTTATTATTATTTCTTTTATTTCAGGTTTCTTAAGGTGCATAGCTCTTAGATAGTGAAACTGACAATGTTGCATTCACCCACAAGTTCCAGCATTCTGTTCATTCCTTCTGACCAGCCTTGCTTGGCCCTACAGCAGTTATGCGTTTGTGAGTGGAAGGAAAGGACTGAGAAGTGTATAGAGATAAGTTACTTTAACCTTCTAATGAAATAGGATATAATGGGTAATTGTTCCCCACCCCCTACAGTTTTCTCATTACTTTCATGAGAGAACATCTGAAGCAACGTATGTAAACAAATGAAAAGTCATCACAATCAGTTTAATTAAGTGCACAGAATAGCAATCAGTCATGTCAATAAAAATAAAACAGTTATTTTTACATCAAGTGTGCTTTATTTCCTCCACAGGTATTCTGTTAAATAAAGCACCATTTATATACTGCCAGGCCACAGCTAAAGAGGATTCTTTACAGAATCAAATTTCTTGTGGTTGTTCCGTATACAAGTAAACTTAATTTTGATAATAAGAACCACAGCGATCGGAGGCAATCTGCCTCTATTATAAGGTACAAAACTGGCACAGAGGACACCATATTATACACAGTAAAAATGCTGTAAGTTTAAATTACACTGTACAGGGCCAGGGAACCCTGTTCCTCCCAGACAGCCATATTAAATGAAAAGCCACTACAGAGAACTCTTAATTACGTAAAACATAGCCATTATCTGATTGCCCTTTAGAAAGTGTACTGAAGATGCAAATTTTTTCATCTGGAGTTCTGCCTGACCAAGAATTAAGCCTATGAATCTATCCTGCCATTCAAGCAGAGAGCACTGGACAAACTGAAGCACAAAACAAATAAGCAAAACTTATACAAACAGCATGGGAAGGGGAGGGACTTAAAAGCAGACATGCTACATCTAATGTCAAGAAGCAGCTTGGTTTCCTTTGCCAGATATCCTTGTGACCACATGGATGGTAGATTCAATGGTCCTACACAGGGTATCTAAAATGTCGTGTTGCTGCATGTGACTAAAGAGTCCTCTGGAATGGCCACAACTGAGTGATAAAGCAGCCTCAGGGTCCTGGGAGGGCAAGGTTTGACCATCACAGCTTCTCAAGTCAGCTAAGTCAGACAGAACGGCAGAGATTGAAGTAGAAGGGAACTCAGATTCTTCCTCAGCTAGGTTAGAATCCTTGGAACAGTGGAGGTCTTTAAAGTCTTTACAGTCTTCAAATCTACCACTGTTGGACTGTTCTTCTGAATGCTGTGACCTGATATTTGACATGTCTTCTGAAAATGAAGATGGAACCTCCATTCGGTATTCTTTAACAGAACCATTTTCAGGGGAAGGAAGATCTTGCTCCGTTCCTGGATCGATAATTGAGGAGTCTCTCGTCTCATTATCTGAAGTGCTAGTTGGGGTCAGGACCTCCCTTGTTTCTGTTTTCATGTCACTGATACAGCTGTCGACAGTGTGTTCCTCATCACTGCTAACACGCCTTCTTTTAACAGGAGTTGCCCCTTCATCATCTGTGAACATAAACATTCAAACTGAAACAACTTCTCTGAAAGGGGTCATTTAGATTAGACTGGGGGGACTGTGAGAAATTAACATCCTTTTTAGCATTTCTATTTAGGAGGCTCAGTTAAACATACAGCCATTATAATTGGTTATACTGTGTTTTCCCTTCCCCCACTCTAAAAATATTATTAGTCTATAAAACTAACCTTTAGTTTTTCTTTCTTTGGCTTCTTGCTCTTGGAGTGAGTTTCTCTGTTGCAGACAAGTCCTGCATTTGTTTAAAAGCTCTTGCAGAGTTGGAATTAGAGCAGGGTTTAATTGTTTGGGAGTGTGTACCGACAGGAGCAAGGCAAGTGCCCGCAGGTCCTACAAAAATCCAAATATGAACATTTCAAATTCCAAAGCCAACATTTTGACACAAATTGTTTACAACAAATTGGATATGGGTTAAAAAATTTCAAATAGTCATGGCTCTTAAACACAAGTAGTCTTTAATGTAGATGTTTAATATTTCAGGATGCCATTCTGGTTTCTCTGGCATTTTCAGAAGAATGCTAAAACCAGATAGCCAGTGTTAATATATGATACTACTGTATTTCACTCATTTTAACTAACACCATTATTTTAGGCATCACCACTAAGACTGAAGACTGAAGCAGTGATTTCTGGAAATAGAAAAGGGAAAAAAAAGGATCAATAATAGAATTTATGCAGACTTACAAAGGAATTTCAAAAATAAACCTAAAAATGAACCATGAAAAATTTACTTTATGGTCTCAGTAATCTAGAAATCACAGTTTCTATGTGGTGAACGTCACTTAGCTGTATAATTGTTCTGGCATCCAAGCATTTCATTATTTGGGAGGTGGCTGAGGAATGATGTTTTACCATGTTTCCAGAGTGTTCCATAATTCCCTGGCACAGGTATCAGTCTAGTTTTAACTGGCTTAAATCATTAATCTGATTATTTCAGTCATTTATAAGCCATAGGCACACAAGTCATGTTTCAAAAATGACAAACAAAATGAGGTAAAAGGGGATGTAAAGGGACCTACTGCCCACAGCAGTCAATGACATTAGCTCGTGTCTTCCAAGGTAACATGCAGCTACTGGGCTACACAGGTACAAAGCACAGTGAATATGTGTTAAAAAGTTGGTTAGTGTTTCTCATTGTATGTGATTTTTAAGGTTTCAGTATTAAGTTAAAATTAGGATAATAAAATCATGCGAAGGCCAATACAGAATTGATTTGAAGGAAAATTCTGAAGTATGTAGCTATTCCCTGGCACTGTTCTTACCCCATTTAAAGAAGCACTTGCTTTGGAAATTTCAACTCGATTGGTGAAATCAGATTGTAGGTTCTGATATTGATTTATCAAGTTTGTAATGAGGGTACTGATCAAATTGGCACAGTTTGCTTCAGAAAATACTTGACCTTGAACCTGAAAAAGAAGATTAAAAAAAAAAAAATCTCCGAAAGACCAACATAATGAAAACACTGTCAGTAACTAATTAAAGTGACATACTGAGTTTCCAAAGTACTACTTACCTTTAGGAGAAAATGTGTCATAAATGTGTAGACGATATTGTTGTTTAGAAAAGTCCTTTCGTCCATTAGGATACATTTAATATATTCTGCAAAAACGGGATCTTCACACAAAAGCTTGATGCAGTTTTTTGACATAGCAGACTAAAATGGGGAGAAGGAGCACTGATGGTTGAGCACTGAAATAACCGGCAATCTTTAACATACTTCTCATAATTTATATCTGAATTCATTCTTTTAAATCCTACTTGAAAATCCACTTTTAATTCAGTGTATTAAACTTTTAGTTATAGCAGCTGTCCTCCCAAATAAAACATTACTGACTTGGACTATATGGGTGAATGCTAAAGGAAGAGCCTCATAAAAAATCTGAATGGCAAAACTGCAAAGAAAAGCAGGTTTATTATCTTACATAAAGAGTAAGATACTCTTTATGAGTAACAAGGACTGAACAAATCGATTAAAAAAAAAACCAAAAAACTGCATGAGAATGTTATCAGGGGACCATTAATGGATAATAAATCAAATCGTATGTAGAAAAAACAATTTAAGAATTTATTAAACAGGTTAAACACTTACTGTATAATCTTATTAACAATACTCATTTCTTTGGTAAGTATCTTTTTCACCAGAAATACTAGAAACAAACAGCAAAACTCGTGGGTCCTCTGACATGAAATTTTACTAAAATTTAGTTTTCCTGTTTTCAAATGGTCATGGCTCTTAAACACAAGTAGTATGTCTTTAAGCAGATCTACTATCTAGATTTTATCTGTGCTTTTTAAAAAAGGGACAACTGTTAGATAATGTGTACATGTGCATATAGTTTAATAGAGTAAGCAACTGTGGTAAGTAAACTGCTGAGGTCACTCAAGATAATAGGAAACAAGGAGGAGCTAGACCCCAGGTCTTCAGATTCTCAGTGAAGGAAAATCTGTGTTACTCTCTTAGCCTCAGCCCATCTGCTGCTTATGTTTCTTGTACAAGAAGCCTGCTGCTTTGGGCTGCAGGGCTTTAGATGCCATAGTTGGCTTGGCTTAATTTTAGTGGACATTTTTGGGGAAAGTGAATCCTGGGAAAAAAATTAAAGCAAAGGAAATAGTATAAAGTGCAGAAGTACATAGAGGAATAGGGAAGTAGAGGCAGTCCTTGGGTTATGGATAAGATCCATTCCTAAGTGTGTCTTTAAATCGAATTTCTAGGTTGGTAAGATAGGTGCTTATGGTTCTTATTTAGCTTTACTTTAATTCAAGAAAGGAGGTCTGGTGGTCCCGTGGTTAAAGCATTGGGCTGTTAACCAAAAGGTCAGTAGTTTGAACCTACCAGCTACTCCACAAGAGAAAGATGAGGCAGTCTGTTTCAGAAAACAGCCTTGGAAACCTTATGGGACAGTTCTACTCGTCCTACAAGGTCACAATGAGTTGGAATCGACGGCTCAAAGCCTTTCCTGTGATTTAAAAGCTGTTATGTGCAGCAAGTGAAGGTAACTGTGAGGAAGAATTTGTTGTGAGTATGGGGTTGGTCCAGTCCTTTCAAAGTGAGGGAAAATTTATATAACATTAAAGGGCAAGTACAAGTTGTTAACCAGGGGACTGCCTGTAATGGGCAACAGCAGAGCAGAAACCAAAAAAGCCAACTATCTGAATCAGAAAGAATGAAAAGAGCGAAGGGGGCAGGAAAGTTATGGGATGGAGTGGGGAAGCAGAGAATTCCAATTTACTCAAAAGACCACTCAGCTCAGTCAACCAGTTGTTTTTGAATGCCTACTATTAAGCCATTAGAGTTATATGGCAGTGACATATACTCTTCTTTCAAAGACCATCTACTATAGAGACAAAATAACATTTCTTCAAGGAATAGAGATGACTAATTTAAGGCCCCTGCACTTGAGCTCAGAGCTTGGGAAAAGGAGACACACAACCATTACAGTACAATGTGATAAAGATCTATTGTAGAGAGAACTACTGCCCAGTAGAAGGCTGGATCAAACTCAAAATATTTCTGATACTATAACGTGTGGTTTAGGGTTATGCCAAAGGAAGGTTAACAAACTCATCTTTTCCTCTGGGTTGGGTAGAGGCAAACAGGAAGGAAACCAAGTTTATTCAGGGTCTGAAGAGACTGGACATTTTTTATGCCTAATCCCCAGGAACGAGCAAAACCTTAGTACTAATATGATTTCTCCCCATTCCTGTCACTCTGCCTCCACATAACACAAGCATTATGTAGATGCCCACTTTGTTAAGGGGGTTGGTTCTTAGATATGAAAGGGAAGACGGGTATAGTCTTTTCTCAATCAGACTGTCCTCTTTAAGAAAACAAGTTCATTAGACCCTTGAAAAATTACTCTGAGGTAAAAGATAAGCAAGGCCTAAAGGACAGACTGCTAAAATGGCTGGAGCTTTGTAGTAATGGCAGAGAGGATGAGACAAAGGTGAGGTAAGGAAGAGCAAGGAAGTGGCATGTGCTGCCTTCTACTATCTCCCTGTTTTGGACTTTTTCCCACAACTGTTAATGTTGACTTATAGATGAGAAATTAAGTTATAAGAACTTATTTGAAATATCCTTTGTAAAACAAATCTACTGAAATAAAAAATTCAAAGGGAAACTAGATGCCCAATGCTTAATATCTAATATTCCCATTAATCATATTTTACCTACCAAGATTCTAAAACTTTCCCAATTTCTAGCCAGTTTACTTTTCAAACCATGTTTCCTAATATTATTGACCACTTGGTCAGAAGAGATGAAAAGCCCAAATCATCTAAAACTCATTTTCTTTACCTGAGTCTGGCATAGCTCAGTCCAAAGTTTGGGGAACAGTGCAAGATGAAGTGGCAAACCTTCATAGGCAACTAGGACACCTAATATTTGAAAAGAAATCAGAATATGTTATAAATTATATATTGTAGTACTAAACTCTGCAGGTACAATACAGCTATTTCTAACTCTGTACATTTTCTACATAAAGGGGAAAAATTTGCTCCAATGTTTCAACCAGTGAAGGAATTCAGAATGCTGTATCTCGACTAAATTGCTTTATACCCCACACCTCTTCCCAGAAGGGTCTGGGGTAATTTAAACCAATTCTACTTTTTAACTATTAGAATTTTATCTGGGGCAATTTAATAAAAGTTACTGCAAGTGGTTCTAAATCTTTCTTGGCTTACGGTACCACGCTGCATAATAGATAATTTTCACAGACCATCTGCAGGGGGCAGGAAGGGAAAGGCCAAAAAGATGTGGAGAATTAGAAAATGTTATCATTCCTTCCGCTTTACCTTGCTTCTTCTTCAAAGAAAGTAAGAATTATCTTTGTGGTAGATATAGAGGAGCATACTACTCTGATTCTAGCAGCTTCTCAGGTGTTCTGGGTGAGCCACACATCCTGGCACTATGCCAGAGTCCTATTTGGAACCACTATGTTTTTATAACCTCTCCTCTTCTTGACTATTCAATGTCAACTATGTCTCTAAGAGATCTGTTCCCTTTACTGTCTTCCCTCCTAACCTCTGAGAGCATACAAGTTGCAATGCCACAGTCCTAAAATAAATTTCCCATTTTCTACCCCCCAAGAAAGGTATCATAGAGAATGAGTAAAATAATACAAGATATACTCCTCCTGCTAAGAAAAAAATATCAGGAGTTGGCAAACTTTTTTTGTAAAGGGTCAGGCAGTAAATATTTTACACTTGCAACCATCATTGATCCCTGTAGCACACTCTGCTGTGATAGTATGAAGGCAGTCAGATATTAATTACACAAATGGGTGTGCCTGTTTTAATAAAACTATTTAGGAATGCTGAAATATGAATCTCATACAATTTTCCAATGTTACAAAATAACATTCTATTCCAGCTTTTCTTGAACCATTAAAAAATGTAAAAGTTTTTCTTAGCTTGTAGTAGCTTACCAGTCATACAAAAACAGGTGGCACTCAGGCTATAGTTTACCAAGCCCTGGGTTAGACCAAGGATGCCTAGGCTCCTTTTGAGAGTAAACATGTTTATTTTCTAGATTAGTCCCATTGTAAAGACTCAAGGAAACTCCATCACCTCTTTGATCCTAGACTAAACTGGTTAGACTCAGAGATTATTTACCCATCATAACTTCTCATGAACACATATGCAAACAAGGACATGCCATCAAAACCACTGGCTCCAGGGAACAGAATTCCTATGTTCCCATCTCCCTGGATCTCACTCATGAAACTAGAGCAGGGGTTTTGGCAAACTATGGCTCATGGGCCAAATCTGGTCCATGGCCTGTTTTTGTATAACCCCGTGAGCTAAGAATAGCTTTTACATTTTAAAAGAGTTATAAAAATACAGAAGAACAGGCAACAAAGACTGTATGTGGCTTGCAAAGCCTAAAATATTTACCATCTAGCCCTTGCAGAAAAAGTCAACTAACCCTGAACTAGAAGCTGCCCTGAATAAACTCTCTTATGAGAAAACAGACTCTTAAGTTTCTCCAGTCTTCATTCTTTTTTTCCCCAATTATTCCCCAAGTAAACAGTCCTTATTCCTATTTTCTACCAAAAAAGCTAGGACCACATCAAACAAAAAAGTTGGAGGCCTTTTATTATCAAGTGGTAGTCTGATACAAATATCTGTTTTATAAGTGAAGGAGGAATTAAAAAAAGTTATTGGCATATATTTAGTTACATCAACTTAGGGGGTATTATTTTATCCTTTTTTTTTTTTTTTTTGGTGAGGAAATTAGCTGAGAAAGATTATGTAATCTGTTCCAGGGACATCCCAAAGTCAGTGATAGAGCTAAGAGTTAACTCCAGATTTGATTCTAAAGCCCTTCAATAATTAGTGTCTCCATACCTGACTGTCACCTGTACTGTTACTTATACGTTAGGCAATATAACATCTAGAAAACCATGTATTTAATATACTAACATGTTCTTGTAATACAGTAAGATACATGCATATTGAATGATATAATACTTTTTCTCCTGGATCATCTTGTACATCACACTCTGGAAAACACTGTGCTATCACGGTGAGCTAAAGATAAAGATCCCTCTTTCACAGTGTCACTTAATCTCTTGTAGAACCACATCTCCTTTGGAAGGAAGACTATCCCTTCACAGCAGCAGAGCTCCAACTTTTCCCTAGCACCTCCACAGAGCGCTTTTCCCTAGCACCTCCACAGAGCGCGGGGGATCAGGAGCCCTTTGGCTCCCCGACTCAAGTCAAAGGATGATTAATTCCTACTCCACACGCTTCTCATCTTCTGTAGTGTGCAGAGCACAGTGAGATGCAACCACTGAAGTTCTCAGGCACAACTCCAAGTCTTGCCTCAATAAGCAAAGAGCAAGGCTGAAACGTACTGGCTTCTGTTCCACTTATCTTTCCTCATCCTGTAACTTTAGGCATCTTCAACAAGATCCTTAACTTGTTCCATCCCTCCAAGGAGGAACTTTCAAAAACTGTTCCAAACGGATCTTTCCTCATTAGTAACACTTTATATTGCAGAAGCTGCTGGGTGTGTTTTTAAAGGAAAAATCTTACAAAAACTACTTTTGTAGGTATAATAGTCTTTTAGATTATACTGTAATCCGTGATTGTTATCAAGATGAAATATTCCCTATGTATATTTACTTGTTACAGTTTCTCCTCCAAATTGTGCTATGATTTAACTAGGTATTCATAGGCGAAACCCATCCAAGAATTATCCAGGAGAGGTAGCAGCTTAGGCACTGGATGAAGGTCCATGACTAATGCTCCACACTCTGAAATTGAGTCATCAAGACTCAAAATCTTACACTCACTAAACAACTAATATTGATTATCTGGCTTCCCATATAAGTTACCGGAAAAAAAAAAAAAAAATCTGTTAGTTGTACCACAGAATACTCAGATCCCCGTGAAATTCCTCCTTTTTGTAAATTAACAAACTGGTAACCAACCTGGGAATTATAAATACATTTCTTAAATGTGATTGAAAAATCAGCTGCTGTTGAGCTGACTCTGACTCATGGTGACCCCATGTGTGTCACAGTAGAACTGTGCTCCATAGGGTTTTTGATGACTAAATTTTTGGAATTTTATCATTGGGTCTTTCTTTCTGGATGCTAATTTTTCAGTTAGCACCTGACAGTATTAACCATTTGCACCACTCAGGGACTCCTAAATGTAATTAGCCCAGGATAAAGGGATTTGCTCTTGGTGGGCTGATAAAAGCTGGCTTGAATCTGTACTGAATACCTGGCACTGGTCTAAACTATGTTCTGGGAAACAGTTACATCAGTCCCTTCTCCAGTCAGTATCACTCTGACATCACAAAAAAGGCAAAGCATGAATCAGCTGTGCCATTTATAGTCTGAATTTATAACTGCTTATTTTTACTGATTATATTAAAATTTTAATTCAAAATAATTTAAAGATCTTGAATTTTTAAGGCTTATCAAGTTACTTGCAAAAAAAAAAACTATTCCTTTTTATTTTCATTTATTAATGCATGAAAAAAAATTTCAGAAACAATGTTAAATAATAGACAATTTTGACAATGAGGTCCTATTTTGTAACTAAAAATGAAAATTATTTAACTTAGTATGTCTAAGCAGGGGGTAGGGTACCCATGACCATGTATGTATAAGGCTGGCAGACATGCACAATTGTATGTGCTGTAAGAATGTCCAGGTGTATGGTACAACTGACAAGGGGCAAGGCTGTGGTAGCTTCTTGGCCATAGCCAACTACCTGGAGGGAGTGAGTAGCTGGACCTGTGGGCTTGGGACCACGGTCACAGTGGACATCAAACTCAACTGGCATAATATAGTACACAAACAACACTGTTCCACATCTTACTTTGGTGAGGAGTGACTGGGATATTAAAAGCTTGCAAGTGGCCATCTAGATGCAATGATTGGTCTCTCCTTGTTCTAAAGCAAAGAAAAATGATGAAAACCAGACACATGGAAACTATCAGTCCAAAGGACTGGTATACCATGTGATCCTCAGCTCATGTGACTATAAGACGAGAAGGACTAGATGGTGCCTGGCTACGACTGTCAACCACTCATAGGGGGGATCAGAGTAGGAGTTCCTAGATAGAGAGGGAGAACAATGTGGAACAAAACTCAAAATCATAAAAAGACCAGGTTTACTGGTCTGAGAGAGCCTGGTGAGACCCATGAGACTATGGCCCCTAGCCACCCTTCAGGTCTGGAATTGAACTTACTCTTGTGGCTTCCAGCCAAACAATACACAGGCATACGGGGTGAACATTTACATCAGGAAGATACACTCCTTGGAGCGATCAATCATGGGAGAACAGAAGGACAGCGTTTGCACAGGTAGATAGCTCAGAGGGCGGGAGTGCATAGGCAGGAAGGATACAGGGAAGAGGTAACTATGGGGAGGAAGTGGGAAGAGAGCTGTTACACTGTGGGGAATTGCAGTCAATGTCATGAGGCAAAATGTGTATGATCTGCTGTATGGAAAATTAATTTGCTCTGTAAACTTTCATCCAAATCACAACAAAAATTTTAAAAAGAAGAAAAAAAAATGAAGAAATCTATGAATTTGTTTAGTTTTATTTGAGGATCCTATTGAAATTTTACTTTTTTTTGTATCTAAAAGAAAAAAAAGGTATAAGCATAGAGATTACAGTACCAGTTTTCTACTTAAAATTTCTTTTGCTTTATTTCCCCAATTCAAAACTAATGATCATTATAACTAATTTATACCTTGTAAATATGACATAAAAAATAAAGCACTCATCACTTTATCTTTATACGGTTAGAATATAATCCTCTATTTTTTTCTCCTGTGGATATACTGACTGATTTTTTCCCTATTTATAAAAATGGGGTCATACTCTGTAAAGAGTTTTCCCACTGGCTTTTCTCATACAATCTGATGTCAATTCCTATCTTGTTTGTTTTAAAGTCTATATAATACAGATGAGCTGCAATTTATGTGACTGAGCTTCTACTGACTGACATTTGGGTTGTTTCCTGTTTTTATCTATTAGACAACTTAAGTGAAAATAAACATTCTGCGTATGCTGCTGCATACTTTTAAAAGTAGAGTAGGATAGATTCTTCAATCTGATACTGCTGGGTCCAAGGGCATGAAAATTATAAATTTTAATTGATAATGCCCAATTGCTCCCTTAAAACTGACTGACTAGTACTCTATTATAGGATCTCTTCTTCATCCCAATTGTTTCAAGTTGTTGTTGTTATGTGCTGTTGAGTCGAACCTGACTCATAGTGACCCCTCCTTGGGTTTCCAAGGCAGTATCACTATGGAAGTAGATTGCCCCATATCTTCCTTCCGAGGAGTGGCTGGTAGGCTTGAACCACCAGCCTTCTGGTTAGCAGTCAAGTGCCTTAGGCACTACACTACCAGAGCTCCTTGTTTCAAGCATAGGTATCATCTAAAACTTTTACCTGTTTAAAAAAAAAAAGGGGGGATAAATTGTTGTTTGCTTTATTAGTGAGGCTATGCAACTTCTCATATGGTTATCAAACATATACTTTTCTGTGTGTAATGTCTGTTCAATTCCTTTGCTTATTTATCATCTCATTTATCTCACTGAATCCTAAAAATTCTGTATGTTGGTGATGTTAACTATTTATCTGTTAAGTATGCAAATATTTTTCCCATTACCTATTTGTGTTTTAATTTATGGCATTTTTCACTATATAGTGTTTCAATTTTTTATGTAGTCAATTTTGTACATTTCTTATTTAATGGTTTCTGGGTTTTGGGTCTTTCAAATCTCAAGGTGGTATCCTAATAATCATATTTTTAACATTTCTATCATTTTATGTTTTTACAATTAAATCTTTAATCCTCCTGGATTTTGTTTTTGTGTAAGGAGTAAAGTAGGTATTAGAATTGCTTTGTTATCTGCTATGTCTTCTTTATTACTGACCAAACCCCTCTGTATCCTGACGTATTTCTGGGCTGTTTTTCCATTAGTATTTCTGTACATGATTTTAATCACTATAGCTTGCTTTTGTGTATGAAATGGGAGAAAATAATATACCCATATTTGATATGTTATGCAAAAAAAAAAAAAAAGGTAAGTTTTTTAAAATGTATAAAAGTAGAGGATATGGTTAGGAATACTATCTTAATGTGTACCTTTTGATATTATTTTGAATTATGAACTACGTATATGTATGTATCAATAGTAAAAAATAAAATTATATGAAAAAACTACTGTACTTTTAATAAGTATTTTAGAAATCAGTAGTGCCAGTCCTTATTATTCATCTTCTTTCTCAGGACTTTTCTGGCTAACTCTATTATTATAGATCAAGATGTTGTGGTTTCAGACACAGTTACTTCAAATGGCAGTCAGCAGCTTTGTTCATCCTCCTTGAATTCTTTCTCCATTTCTTTCTCAGTCTCCCCAGTACCATCCCTGACCAGTCCAACCCTACCTTTGTTTACATTTATACCTGCAAATCTACTGTCCCCCTCAACTGTTACATAATTCCTTTTTATTTATTTCCTAACAAATCTTAAAATCTGCTTGGTAACCCATACAGAAATTACCACAAAGACTTTTCCTCAAAGCCGGAAATGAATTGCAATCTAACACAGGTCTTAAGACAATCTCACCTATGGTCACAATATTTATAATGTTCTGGCTGGCCCCTACACCATCTAACCTCAAGGTTCAAATGACTATGGATAAAACCAATTTAAACTTACCCTTCTCTCTTCCTTGGTGGCAAATATAATTTCTTGAAGAAATTATAAAAAAAGTTAAAACTATCAACTTTCTCTTCCACATTAAAGTCATGAATATGAGCTTTGCTTTCTCAAGCTATCTCTTCCTAGAAACAGTCACTTCAGCCAGAAGACAGAGTTAACTTCAAACTCTGGGACACAATCTCTATTTATAGAAGGAAAAGGACAGTATTGCTTTTAGATCTTTGTCCCAACTTTATAAGAAGGTAAAGTCCAATTTTCTTCCTGCTTAATTTATAAAGTTTTTTGTTTACATATAGAGCTATATAGTTCAATAAAGTAGCTAACAGCTATATTTGGCTACTGAAATTTAATCTGGTTTACATAAAATGAGAAAAAAATTCAGTTATTAAGTCGCATTTTAAATTCTCAACACTCATGTGTGGCTAACAGCTACCATACTGGATGGTGGTACAGTTTGGTATTTCCATCATCACAGAAAAGTTCTATAGAAAAATGCTGATGTGTAGAACTACACATTATGAGGCAACATCAACAGTACTTCATGGCTATAAGAATGATGTGATTATGAAATGTCACCATCAAAATCAATTCAGCTGATGACGATGGCTAGGTGGGTGTCCTTTCCTTCCTTCCTTCCACTCCCCTTCATGTTCAATTTCCTTGTATTTGTGCTGATCAGGAATACTGGGTAGAAAATTCATTATTCAATCAAAGCTGCTTAAGTATCTTGAATAGCTCCTCATGTAACTTTTGGCATAAGTGATATGAACATAACAACCAAGAACTTTTCAAACAGACAGAGTCTTTATGAATTCCCTTCCTTACCTGAGAGGAAGGCTGCGCTATTAGAATGTCTGGGTATTTTCTCACACCTGATCATTGTTACTGCTAGGTTTTAGCTTTTTACCAAGTGCCACCATTTCATTGCATAATCCTGACATGGCCAGTTTGAGCCAATAATCACTCCTCATACCTTGGCACTTAATTTCATATAAAATCAGTTACTGACAGTATGTACAAAGAACAGCCCTTCAAATCTGGTATCACTTACCAATAAAATGGCTTTTCTGAAGAATTATCCCTGATAGCTATTAACTCTTCCACCTTGGATAATGAAACTAAGGTAGAGTCACATCATTTGCCCTACCTTGAATGGATCAAAACCTTTTCCATACGAAGTAGATGGCTGGGATTGGGAGGGAGCTCAAGGTGGACTTTCTAAGGTGATGGTAATGTTCTATTTCTTGACATGGGTCATTTTCTACCCCCTTAAACTACAGAACACCAGAGAAGATCCTGGGCTATGCCTACTGAAGTTAAGAGAACATATGCCCAGGAAGTCTGGAGGTCCTAGGGCAGGGACAATCTGACAGAGCACGACATGTCTTGAAAGATTTATCAGTTGGAGGAAAGTCACGTAAAGGGAGCAGTTCTCTAACAGCTCTCAGGCACATCCTTGGAGAGACAATGTTAGTATTAAGAAATGTGAATTTTTCTCCTCCTATATAACTCATGGATGATTTTCTGTTTTCTATTTCTCACATCTCCCCTTCAAATTTCCCCTCTCCTCACTCACTTCTCTATTATGAGACTTACCTCCTAATTACTCATATATGCACCTCTGCTTCACCCTGGCAAGTCCACTCAGCTTGCTCCTGGCGTTGCCACCTCCAAAGCACAGCTGGCACTATAGATTTCACCTCACCCTCAAGACCAGGGTTGAAGAAGTCCATTGTCCATCTCTAAGCCTGCCTCCCTCAGCAGAGCAGTTTTTTTTTTTTTTTGATTGTTATTATTATTATTTTAAATTTTGTTGGGCAGATGGTGGAGGACTTGGGCATCTATGTGAAAAGTGATCAGCCCTACTCCACATTCCTTTATAGGCCAGCTGAAACTCTGGGCAGAACTATTCAATGGAAACCAGTAAGTTGGTGTTTTCTTAATAGAAGTGTTCCCAAGAATGATAATTAATATTTTAAAACATTTACTTTAAAAAAGAATGGAAGAAAAAAAAAAAGGATTGTCTCATTTTGAGAGAATGGCTAGGGGCTTAAAATAATTCAGTGGAATTTACTGCTCATCTTTTATACTTACTCAGCTTAACTAATGTTTCAGTAAATTTTTCACAGTTGATTGCAACTCGGCATAATAGATGGATGAATTGATGATAAGAAAAGAAGTAGTCTAGCAGCATACGATCATAAACGTCATCTTTGCCCTGAAGGTTAAAGATGATAAAATGGTTGCACTTAAATTGTATAATAAATTAAAGAGCATATTTGTGCAAATGTAATAAGTTTAACTAAAAAGATGATTAAATATTTAAAGTCTATAAGAATCTAGTTTTAAATTCCAAATTTCTAGTAATGTTAAGATCTTAATTGTCAAAAGTTTATTTTCAGTGTGCAAATGCTATCAATTAAAATTACCCATTATTTCTAGATACTTTAATAAAGCAAAATTAATATAGGATTTTTAAATGTGACACTTTTGTTCTACAGACATATCATCAAAAAGAGTAAATTCAATTTGATTTTTTGAAACAAATTCTAAATTATTTTTGTAATGGTTACTACACTGTTAATTATTTTTAATATTTTTATCTTATAACTTCTCAAGTATATTTAAGATCCAAAGATGGTGGGCAAGGAAGAGTGTGAATCAAATGTGAGTAAAGAAAGATAAAAGGGGAAAATGTTACAATTTAAAAATAAAAAGAGTTGAAACTAACATATCTTGTATTAATGTACGTTCTGTCTCTGTAATTTAGAATTAGCATTATTTTAGAATAAGCATTAGTGGACACATCAAACTAATGATGACAATAAATCTATCAATCAGTGATATTAGGCTTAGGTCAAAGGAATATAATTTACGGGCAGTCAAAGAGGTCACTAATTATATGGCCAAATTAAAGTAAGTACCTAACTTGACTTTCCAGGTTTAGAGATATGACCCAGTTATAATTTAGCCTAATGACAAATACTAGGCTTTCTACCAGGGAATCTTTTGAGGGCGATGTGTGTGAAAAAACTTACTACTTGTGCTTATTGTTGATTTTGCAAATACTCAACCAACATTTCAGAGCACTAAAAGGAAAAAGTCCAAATGAGTCTAATCTTGTTAGGATCCACAAAGTGGTCATTTAAGTCTGTATTCTTAACTGTCCAGAGAGGAAATTTTAAATTACTTTGTACTACAGAAATGTGATTTTCCTAGCATCCCAACATACCTTACTGGTTTCCACCATTGTGGGCAAGAGGCACATATTGAGTTCAGGGCGCGGAGGCCGAATATTGCTTTTCCCTCCTATTAGCTTGATATTTTCTCGACAAGGGAAATAAGGTCCAAGAGACACTAAGACATTAAAAGTGTACAATAAGAATAAATGGAAAAAATACATCTTGATGCTTCAGTGTGCAAAAAGATTAAATGCCAACCATATAAAATACCGTGCTAGATGAACACGTACTTGGTATATTACTGTGATGGTAAGTACAATGGTTGTGTTGTAGAAATGGAACCAAAGTATGAAGAAAGTCATGGGGACTCAAAAGCACAAGTTCCTTAAGGACATCTGAAAATAAAAACACAAATTCAGTACAGCAAATAACCATAATAGAGCTACCATTTAAGAAATGAAAGTTAAAAAACACTTTATTTAACCAAAAGAAGCATCATGGACAAGTATAGGGAAGGAAATACTGAATGCATAATGACTGCATGTCATCATAAAATCAACTACAGCATTTTAAACAGAAAGCAAATATTCAAAGCTCTTTGGATCTGAAGGATAATCCTTAATCGACTTTTAATGTTTTATGATGCTGGCTGGACTGATTATCATCCTCCAATCACATAGTGGTAGAGCTCATGATGACCAGCTACTGGCAGTTTCTGAGAACAGAGGTTATTGTATGTGTGTCCCTCCCTCTTGTTGGAGAAGTATAAAAATGTAGGCCAGTAATCCACAGGACATCTGCCAAGACAGTCTGCTTACCTGTAACAGCCAAATTTATTCATAACATTTTGAAAAATTATGAAGTTCTCAATTTGTAATTCATGGTCCCTGAGATCATGACTTCAAATGATTTCTAAGGTATTAAAAAATTCACTATAAAGTGTGTGTGTGTGAGGTTTCCTTTAACTACCACAAATTAGCATTTTACTATATTCAATTAGGAAAAAAAGTAAAATAGTACAGTACCTAAGAACAGTTACTGAAAGGTATCTTTTGTTTAAAGAGTTAGTGAAATAATTAGACCAACCCTTTAGTATGTCACTTTTACTTGTAGACATTTACAGTACATAATTTTACCTTGTTTATTTAGGACCAGAAGATTTTAGACCTACAAGAGCCAAGATGTATTTAGAGCCTAGATATATTATGTGACCTGCCCACGATCACATGGATAATTATAAGCAGGTGAAGAAATAAAATTTGAATCTCTTAGGACCTGCTGGCCAGTCTCAGTTACAAAGTACAGATGTCTTCCAAACTTTATAGACCTAACATCACATCTTACAAATAAAAACTCAAAATGTTCTTCTATCTTTTTTTTTTTTTTTAAACAGGTGTATTTTCCAAGTAACTTACCTATACAGGCATTTCTAAGTTCTGGAGGGCTATAGGAATTAAGAAGAGTTAACAGTTTATGGGCAAATTCAATTCGCTCCTGCCACTGGATTAATGCTTGTTTCACATCTGCAAATATAAAAGCATACATAAATATGCCAGGAGATCAAACTTCCTCACAATTATTTTCTGTTCTAAACTACAAGTAACACTAAAAAATTCAAATTAATTACATAAAAGTCTTTGATGAAAGCTAAATGACTTTCTTCATGAGATAGCTACTACTATTAAAACCTGTCAGATTTCGTAAAGTACGTATTTTAGTAATGAGTATGTCCCACTTTCTAGGAATTAATATTAAGTTCAGAGTTCACAGTATCTTATAGGGACAGAGGAGTAATATGCTCTACAATTCTTTCTCTTAAAACTAAAAATAATGTAATCTAAGTCACAAAAGTTTCCAGCTGAAGAACCTTCAAAATATACCTAAGTTGCCACCATGCATGGAAAACGTTTCCTCATTTTGACACAGTATGCTTGCTATTTTGAGGGCAGGCACAAAGGAAACATACTGGTGCATTCCAGCTTCATATCAGGAGGCCATGATGGTTATTTCCCTGATGTTGTTAGCTAGGTTCAGCCCCATTTTCTGTGCATAAATTAAAGCCAATCTTTTTGGGGTATATGTTTTAAAGGCCTTATTGCTCTCTTTAATAACACTAAAAAAATATTAAGTAGAATGACCAAACCTTTTCTCTGAAGATACGGGCGTGTAGACTTCAAAACCGAAAGGAATATTGACAGAAGTTCTACTAAATCTCCAGTCACATGGCAAGCTGTGGCTTCATGATACATCATGTGCAGTGTGTTGAAAGACTACAAATGATTTACAAAAATTTAAAACTTAATTTTTACTGAGCCACAAAATGATAGTGCACATCCTTTATAATGTTTTCAGACCATATGTGTGTGCATGTGTGTACAAGGGAATTTATTTGCTTTCTTTATCAAAAAATTAAATTCTTCCATTCCATGTTTTAAAAATGCATAAACATTCCTCACCTTAGGAGTTCAGATATTTTGTGTACATAATCTAGTCCGAAGCAATAGTTTGTTTAATCAATTTTTTTTTTTTGGGGGGGTTACTGTTTGCTCCAAGTGTAAGCCTTAGAAATCACAAAGGAGCAAGCAGCAGGAAGATGAGACAGTAGAGGTAATAAATTTAACTTTCACTGGCTTGGTAAAATCTCTTAATTCCTTTAACCATATTGGCTTATTAAAACTCTTCATTTTTTTTTTTTCTATTTCATTTTACACTGAAATATCCTCCTAATCTCAAATTAATTCCTCAATCACAATTCAAAATTCTTAGCCTAGAATCTAAGTATTCTATCTATGTATGGCAGTACATAATGTGAACAAGGTACTTGTATAGTATTTAATCTGTAAACTGTGAGAACAGGAATCATGTCTGTCTTGTTTACAGCTGTGCCTAGCGCATAGTAGATATTTAAACATCTATTCAATGAATGAATGAAATTCTCACTATTATTCTCCGTATACTTTTTGTTTTAGCCAAATAGAAATACTTGGTGTTCTTCAAACACACCTAATACTTGCCTCTGTGTGCCCATGATCTAAATGCACTCCCTTTTACCTTGGCAAATCCAAATTTTTCAAAGCTCAATTTAAATAGTACTATTCTATAATTATCACTAACTGAAAAATCTATCTTATGTCTTCTCATGGTATTTCTGGCACGCACTTTTTTTTGTCTTATCTGTATCATTAGACTAAAAGGTACGACGTACCTCTATGGCCTTAAAATCATTTCACACTGTATATGTCCAAGAAAGAATGAATGGGAAGAATGAATGAATGATTTAAACCACCTATAACAATCTCACTGGCTTCCTCTGATGTGCCAACCTCAGTTTCTGGGTTCTGTAATAAATAAGGGGGCTCTTGGGAAATTACGTGAACCCTGATTAATCATATAAATTTTGCCTGTTTTTATCCTTACAGCTAAAACTAATCTATCTCAAATAGTTGTTCTAAATACAAAATGAGGTAAAAGGTATGGCATTACTATGGAAAAAGAAATAGTACCTTAAATATTATGATTTCATTATTCTCATATTATAAATGATTTATCTATGTAATTAAAATCCTGCCACCTGTAAAACAATCTCTCATAAACTTTAAATATTCATAAAATAAGAAGTCTTAGTGACAACATTTATTTTATCTACAGTAAAATGCTTACCTCAGTCATCAGGATCAACCCTCGATTAAATACAACAAGAAGTCTGTCTTCATCAGATTCTAATAGTATTCTGAAGGCACTGGAGGAATATATAAAGTCCAGTTTGAGAACTCTGAATCACAACAGAATACTTAGATAATGGAGAAATAAACAGAAGTAAATAATCACTTAAACTCTGCTTTGCTCCCAACATTAAAGAGACTGCTATATCTGTTTCTTAGTAATGCAGTAAAGTGAAAGAAGAAAACCCTAGAAGTATCTTGTTGTTGTTATGTGCTGTCGAGTCGGCCCCGACTCATAGCGATCCCTCCTTGGGTTTCCGAGGCAGTATCACTATGGAAGTAGATTGCCCCATCTTCCTTCCGAGGAGTGGCTGGTGCGTTTGAACTGCCAGCGTTCTGGTTAGTAGTCAAGTGCCTTAAGCACTATGTTACCAGAGCTCCCAGAAGTATCTTAGATGTATTTTATTAATATCTAGTTAACTTAATTATCCACAATGGTGGCAGAGAGATGTAATGAAAATATCTTTCAAGTTTCAGTATAAACAAGGTTTATTTTTATGTTTATCCTCGAAAATTATTAAGTTCTGAATAATAATAAAATGAGCTTCTATTATTAAAGCACTCATAAGCTGGTTATTAGGAAGAAAGAGTAAGATGAGGGGGAGAAAAACATTAAAACCATAAGTTGGTCTTGAAAATAGTTTATATAATAATTACCAAAAGTAGTTGTATTGCTGATGTTAACAGACCTTACTTCATTATTAGGTACCAGAAACTATAGTTAGAGAGTACAACTGGAAATCCTTCTACTTTAATAAGATGTTAACCATTTACAAAAAAGAATTGAGAAAGTGCTAAATCTTTTTTTTGAAAACAAGCTTTAAGTAGCAAAACTATGTTCAAATATTAATGCCAAAAATTTTAAAGAATTCCTTTTAAAAAGAGTCCAAGCCAAAGCAGAGTAAATTCATTTTGTCTACTAAAGAAGATTCAAATTAAAAAGTTCCTGGAAGAAAATAATCTGAAAGCACCTTATCCTTGGTCAATTAGTTGAAAATACTATATAATTTTCAAGTACTACAAAATAATTTGTACATAATAAAGGACATAATCTCCAAGTCTTTAGAAGCTTAAATAAAGTAACCTAAATTTTATTTCCACATACGAGGAAAGTTAATATAAGGATTCTTTGGTAACAGTTCACTACTTCTGTAGTTCTGGACAATTACTTGTAAAGATTATGTTTCATTATTTTGGCCAATTTTATAGGTAAGAAAGCCAAATGGGCTAAAAAGAATGAAAAGCATATTTACAGTCCAACTGTGATGGAGAAGACTGCTTCCAGAGACCTCTAGAACTGAACTATTCAAGCGTAAGTTAGATGAACTGCCACACAGAGGAAGATTCATGGCTTAGGTGGAAGTTTGTACATTTAGGTCCCCTCAGACCCTAGGACTGTATGGTAACACACACACAAACCAAACTGTTCAGAAGTAGCTCATTACCTTCCAAAATATAAATTCTTCCAAGATGTCTAACTGTATAATTGCTTCCCTGATAACCTTGAAGAACTGTTAAACTTTCAGTTATAAATCATTTATATTATTTCTCTTTTAGTGTCAAGACGATACTCCTTATACCCTCCATCAGGTACAATTAAACAAACAAACAAACAAACAAACATGCACCAAAAAAATACTTTACCTTATTAAAGTAGTCCAGCAGGAGCGGCCATCTAAACAACGTAAGTAACAACTGATAGTTGTTTTCTTAAACTGCTTAATATCTTCTAATTCTTCTTCTCTCATATCTGGCCTCTGCGCTATGAATAGCTGCATCAGGTTAAATAGTTCTTCCACCGCCTAAAAAAAAGGCAAACAGGTATTATGGTAATCTATAACACTATAAAATTAGAACATCTGCATCTCATTTCTGATTGTTATGCTGATTAGCTAGTTCTTAAAATTACAGAAGTTCAATTAAACTACCATTCAGGAATAGTCTAAAAAATAACCACAAAATTATAAATGAATTATATCCTAAAATTTTATTATGCACCAAAAGCAATAAAAAATCACCTTAAAATAGAAGGTCAGAGATATTAAAAACTACAAGTAAATACGGTTCATTTGTAATGCTGCATCTGTTTAAAGCAGTAGTTTTTTAACTCCAAATGTGTCCAGAGACATGCTATCCCTGTCCTCTGCTCCTTTTTTTTAATGAATGAGAAATCATTACTTTGTCACAAAGATTTTTAAACCCCTAGATTACACTAAAATTAATACTTCTGTATCTAAGGAAACCCTTTGTCCCAACATTTGGAATCATCTCTCTAGACTGATGGTTAGTTCAAGTTAACTGGTAGATGAAATGTGGGAATTAATGTTTTAGTAAAATCATTAGCTATGATTTAATTAATTCATTTACTCATATGCAGGTTAGGAAATGGTTGCTGTTCTAACATATACTTTTTGATCAACTGTTTAAGTGAAAGCCTCTGCTTTATATTTTCATGGTAAAAGTTGAGTTAAGCAACATTTTCATGAAAATCTCCAATAGATTTTCTACAATAAAGAATACTGTATTTCAGTGATGCCAAGGACAAGAATTATTATGAGAGGGTTTAAATATTCCAACTCACTCAGCATTCTTTCATAAAGATATATTTAACTATGGATATTACATTTGTTAACTAAATCAAGCATTATTTATGTCAGATAGAGCCAAATCCACAGAAGCCTAATAAATCCTGTCCTGACTCCTTCCAAGTCAGCAAGACTCTTCCTCTTCTGTGTTCTTATAGCCTTGGCTTTAAACCTCTTTAGTACTTAATACAGTCACCTTCTTCTCTACATTATAAGCGCTTTTACATTCTCAACTGGAAATCAGATTATTTTTTTCTGAGTGCGAGATTTTTAGCAACTCATTACATCACTTACAAAGGACAGTTTAAGTAGGGCTCTATTTTAACAGGAAAGAGGAGTGTAGTATATACTTCAAAGACACAAATATTTAATTAAATACCCTTAATTATATTCAATTTTTCTTAATTCTGAATGCTTTGAAAAAGTGTTCTTCCCCTTCTCCCTATTTAGCAAATAACTTCCCATATTCTTTTATTAGCAGTTGTGGCCTTTGGGTTGACAACAGCTTAGAAAAGAGTTCTGCCTTCCCATCCTGAATCCCTTCCCAGATTTATACCCTCTTGGTATAATCTGAGTTTACAACAGAGTGTAAGAGGCAACAATGAAAAGAAATATCCAGCAAAAACAATTTCACATGAAAGAAAAAACATTTAATATGAAGCTTGCAAATCAAGGCTTTAAATTGGTTCATTCTAGCCTGACCTCATGCTGAGAATTTGACTTTCAAATCTTTAAGAATCACACATTGCAATCTTGTTAAAATGTAGATTCTGATTCAGTATATCTGGGGTGAAAATGTAAATTTGCAGCAGGAAGTCAAACTGGAAGGAAATGGTTTGAAGCCCTGCTGAAAATAAGGCTATAGAGAAAAAGGGAGCAAGTAAATACAATCGCATTTATTTGTATTCTGATATACCTCTTACAATTCCATTCATTTGGATGTTGCTTGAGAAAAAAACACTATGAAATACTACAGTCTTAAGATAAAATATTGTTTTAGCATAGTAACACAGATCATGATAATGAATGTCTTATTTTTAAGTAGTGAAATACTCATTTCCCTAAAAAAAATACTCATTTCCCTAAAATTGTACCACAAAGCTGACATTTTTCATTGGGATACATGAAAAACGCATTCATGAAACCACAAATTGAAATACGTTAAGTTCCACTAGAGATAACACAGTATTTCACCTCAACATAAGGAATATTATCCACATCTTTATCAATTTTATAATATAGCACTGGATATGTGTATTTAAGAAAACAAATATATGCTAAATCCTTAAGAAAGCATGGTTAGACTATACTTCTATATTTTGTCACCACTAAAAAACAGGTCTTTCCAATCAATTTGAGGCTATAGATATAAGAGTATCAATTTTACTCACTCCAGGATATTGGCTGGCATGTGGTGTAAGATTCTTAAAGGCCCACTGGATGTTCTGATGAGAAGCTAGTTGTCGTGTGAACGCAGGAGATTGCTCACAGCAGAGCCTCAGAATGCCATAGTAGGCAGGCAGCATTCCACGGTTAAAAAGCACCACATCCTGATCATCATGGTCAGCAAGGATGTAATTGAAGGCAATGTTCTTGGTTACCACTGGGTTCTGAACAATAAGGCGGATATTCTCTGGACAGTCAGCACACACATTGTACCAAAATGAAAGTAAAGCCTGTTTATTGTGATTTGTAGCTATTGCTGGCTCAGAAAGTTTAGGCTGGAAAAGGTTCCACAAATCCATGAAATATGTGGAAAACATCAGCTTCTCAGTTTTGGAAATTAAACAGTAAGTCATAAAGCTAAAATAGGGCACTAGCTTTGTAGTGCCATGAACAGCAGCATCAACATAAAGTTTGGCTCTTGAGAGCAAACCAAGGAGCACGTTGTAGACCTGATGTAGGACTACAGTTGTGTCTGGACTGAGTGGAAGGTCACGGGTTGGGATGTGCAAAGACCTTGTTGACCGGAACATCTGGCGGAATGAATTGCTTGGTATAAGGGACACCAGAAGATAAGCTGCAGCTATAAAATGTAAAACAAAACTGTCAGATCCTTATAAGATATAAGATAGATTGAAGAGCAGTCATTAAACACAAAGCCACTCTTCTCTTTATTAATTTAAGTGAGTAAAAATCAAAGGACATGGAACATCTCTTTTATTATCTTTCTACTTTACCACTGGCACTGTAGAAAGATCCCAAGGAGTGATGGAAACAATACCTTCCATTCTGTCATTATTTTTTAGCTGGTGACAACAATGGCACTGGCAGAAACAGTTTTTAAGCCTCTTTTGTTTAGCCTCCCCAAGAAGTAGAATTTTCCCACTAATTTTAGGACTTCATTCTTAGAAAATAGTATGATTTAATAGAGGACCTACCAAAGGGTTTTCTGGTTCTTTGGTTTCTGACTTGATCAAACCATTTAATGTTTTAGGGTCTTAGTTTTCTTTTTCACTTACAAAATACAAATAATGATAAAATATACTTAATTGAATTATCACACAGGTAGAGTTGAGATCTTCTATATAAAATTCCTTTGCAATATATAAGATTACATATATGCAAATGATAGAATATTAACTTTGAAAAATCTTCAAATGTTCTCAGTGCTAACCTTGCACCTAACTAGGAAGAAAGAATGTCTCCTTTAATATACCTGAAGATATTATTAAGCCTATTCTATAGTTCTGAGAAATTATTGACTCATTAGCTAATTCCAACTATAAAAGCAGTTGTTATATGCAAAGCATTCAGCTAGGTGCTATATAAATATTATCTCATTTATTTGTCACAATCAGCTTGGAGATAAGTGATATTATACTGAAAAATGTGAATCTTGGAGAAGCAAAGACCAAGGCCACACAGTTAAAAAGCCTATGTTCAGCTTTATGAAATGATGATGATAATGGCAAAACTGCAACAATAATTAACAACAAAAATTTATTATTTGACATAATAACTCTATGTGGTAGGCACAACTCTTATTTATTAGCTTCACATTCACTCAGGCTTAAAGCATTAAAATGCCCCAGTATATCATTAGTGGTAGAGTTGGGATTCAATGTACCAAAAAAAAAAAAAAAAAAAAAAAAAGCCCTACAGCAGCTTCTCAAGACCCTTTTAATACTTGAATTGAGGCCCTTTTCAATAGTCTGCTAGTTTTGCTTCCCACTAATCTACCTTAACTTGATAAGTGCCACTGTACTGCTCAAAGCAAATAAAGTTAGAATTTCTAAAATTAATTAGTCTCTTTCAGATTTACTTTAAATCTGACTTTACCTAATACACAGACCTACACAGCATTATTTTCTAAACATTTCTTTACCTATAGATAGCTCTGGTTAGTCTAATTTTTAAAGTTAGGCTCAATTATATGTTTCAAATGTGAAAGCTTGGTAATCATTCCGATCAACTTTTGTGTAGACTTGTAACAGAAAATTTTAGTTAGAATAAAATCATTCACTTTCATTTACATGCTTTTACCCTAGTATTTTATTATGAAAATTTTCAAACACATCAGTAGGCTAAACAAATTGCTCTGAAGACCCACGGACCTATCCCATAGATGATACAATCAACATTTTGCCTTATTTTGCTTTTTCACATACCTGACCATGGCATCCATTTCTATAAAAGCTTTGTTTTGTTTTAAAATTGGGGGTGGGGTGGGGAGAGGAGAAGCTATGCTGGGGGAAAAACATTTTTATCTCTGAGAAGATTTAGGAAGATTAATTTGGAAGAACAGCCCATCCTGCTAAAATTTGCCTTGCTATAATTTGAGTCCCTGGTCCTCATTTTACACTACAAAGAACTCAGAATAAATCAACTTCCATTTTTATATGGCAACTTTTGACTATTTTAAGACACAACCCACCAGCCACTTCTTGGAAGGAAAACTGGGAAATCTACTTCCGCAGTGATACCACCTTGGAAACCCAAGAAGAAACCCAAGTCGGATCTGACTTGATAGCGGTGTGTTTGGTTAACATAACTCTGTATTTCCTCCTAAGACTAACTATTCTCAGTTATTTCTTAAAATTATTTTTAGTAATTAGTTACTTCTCTGTAGCTTTTTGTCTATATGTTACTTTAATTCTTATTCTGTTCTATTCATTTTATATAAATATTGTTACATTAGGTTATAAGTCATTATTAATACATTATTGTTAGCATTCTCAAGAGTTGCTCTGCAACTCTTGCTTCACTCCATGAAGCAAGAAAACTAAAATGGCAGTGATGTTACCCAAAGGAAAATACGGTCTCCCATCCTAACAAAAACACTGTAGGTACTGTAAAACATTGTCCTAAGTGTCCATATACTATTAACTTTGGTCTTTAAGAACATCTCCAATGGGCCTGAGCATTATACAGCATTGGGCAATACTGTGGTCACGTTCAAAACAAAACAAACAAAACTTAAAACAATAATTTTGTTAAACTCTGAATTTTTGACTTACAAGTCCTGACTCTAGGATAATTGTGAGCCAAAAGAAACCGCTCGACCCAGTTTTCCATATTCTGTAGAACCCAGCTGTGAGCTAGTTTATTTCGGGGTGTCTGCACTGCCAACCAATCCAGACACTGAGAAGGATTGTATTCAATGACCTACAAATAAAATGAATTTAAAGTCAAGAAAGAACATAAAGTCAACTGACTGAGCAGTTACTTTTTATTTACCTTTAGTATATGCTATTAAACATTTAGATAAACTAAGTTTTTTGAAAGCTAGAGCCTAAAATAAGTTTCATTCACGGGTCCCGTCCTGCATTTGTAAGGCTACTTACATTTTCTTCAGGAGAATTTGCTATTAGTTTGTGAAATAAATTTAAAATAACCAAGGACAAATATGGGAATTAAAGACTTCTAGGTCTTGTTAAGTTTATAAATGTATTTAAAAGCACTTTTAATTCTGTAACTAGTTTTTTCTAATTCCATGCCCAACCTATTACTAAAATTCTAAAAAAAAAAAAAAAAAGGTAAGAACTAAAAGTAGCTCACTGCCTCACTGCACTGCTGTGGAGAATTTTTCATGGGAAAAGGGAATTGGGAATCTATAGTAAGGGGCAAATTGTGTGGTTGCCTGTTTTATTGAAATACAGCTATGTCTATTCATTTACATACCAACTACAGCTATTTTGTGCATTTAAAATGCAGTAGTTGTAACAGAAAATATATGGCTTGTAAAGCCTAAATTATTTACTATATGGCCTGTTACAGAAAAAGTTTACAAACCTTGGTCTAGATGGTAGGATTTCCCAATAACACTAAGAAAAATTTTGTGATCTTAGCAATAACTCAGGAAGATGGGAAGTTGTTGACGCTTCCACGACCATTTCTGTCAAATAGCTTGACAACACTTATCTATTAGCATTTCTAGGGCTTCTACTGCTTTATAGACTCTTTAGGGGATGGGGAATGAGAACCTCAGATTGGCTAAAGGCTGTTTATAATTCTATCAGAAAGTCTTTAAAACATCTGGAACTTTTTTCCCTTAAACTATTTGAACCAAAATTCCCCTTCTTTCCTGTACCTGTGATTTACTAAAACCATTTTGTGCTATCCAAGCAAGAAGAGATTGGTAGTTAAAATGTTAAAGATCATATCCTAAAAATAAATTCCCTGGAAAAATAAATACTAAAAAAAAAAACCAACTGCTACAAAACTTACTTCCCATATCCTCTGCAGGATGTAAGATGCAAAGGGAGGCATTCCTGGAGGCCCTCCAGCAAATTCCATGAGCATAGTCAACAATTTAAAGAAAGGATTGGCTGCCTGTAAGAGACACACATGACTGTACATTTAGATCAATTTGCATCTGCTTCTTTCAGTGGAAAACAAACATGTACACTCTTCTATACACAAACTTGTTGCTGTCAAGTCGATTCTGACTCACAATCACTCTTCTACACATTTAAATCTCCTGAGCTAAGTGAATAGAGCTCAGTACTCCTGTATATAAACCTAAAGTACCATATAGCAGTAGGAGCAGCTACGAGATAAAAGTCAATTGTGTGGGAGTCACATGGAACAGAAAACAAGTCTTTTTCTGGATGTCAAATTTGGAAAACAATAAAAACTTTTGTTAATGGATCATCCATGTTCTGCTGAAAAACTTAGATGAAATATTTTCTGGGGGGGAATTTAAATTAAATATTGTTAAAGTAGCTGCTAACATCTCCATTTCACAAAAACACTTTTGTATAACATTGTATTCTATTTTCCACATATCACTCAATCTTTAAGGACCTCTGGTGGTGTAATAGTTATAGTGCTTGGCTGCTAAGCAAAAAGTTGGTGATTCAAACTTTCCCAGTGGCATTGTAGGAGAAAGACCTGGTGATCTGCTTCAATAGAGCTTATAGCTTAGGAAAACCTACAGGACAGTTCTGTTCTGTTACATGGGGTTCACTATGAGTTGAAAATTGACTCGATAGCACCTAGCAATAGGTCAACCTTTACAGAGCTCTGGATAGTCTATTTTTTCTCATAGGCATATACACTTTGAGCCAAACTACTTGAACGCTTAGCATCTAGATGGCACCCTGACATATTCAACGTCTATGTAAATTTACATTTTTATTTGTGCTAGTAAAACATGAAGAGTTAATTTGGCATATTCAAGTTATACACTTAAAAAATATGTCATATTATGGGAAATTCCTTCAATTTTTTTAAGAACCATTAGAAAGGTTCATTTGAAAGTGCTGTCAGTACTGACAGCTTAAAAATAAGAATTACTGCAGGCTCTCAGGACCATGGTCACAGGGGACAGACAACAAGCTCAAGTGGTATAACATAGTACATGAAAACATTGTTCTACAACCTACTTTAGTGAGCAGCAACTGGGTTCTTAAAAGCTTACAAATGGCCACCTAATACCAACAACTGGTCTCTCATCACCCAGAGCAAAGAATAATCAAGAAAATCAAAGATGCATGGAAACAATTAGTCCAAAGTCCAAGGGACTGGTGGATCATGTGAACCTCAGTCTACAGAGCTCTGAGAGGAGAAGAACAAAATGGTACCTAGCTACCACTGCCAACCACTTGGAAAGGAATCAAAATAGGAGATTCTGGATAGAGTGGGATAAAAATGTAGAGAAAAACTCAAAATCATAAAAAAGACCAGGCTTACTGGTCTGATAGAGACTGGTGAAATCCCTGAGACCATGGGCCCTAGCCACCCTTCGGGCTTGGAAATGAACTTCCAGCCAGACAATGGACAGGCCTGTAAGATGGACATTTATACCAGGTAGGTACACTACTTAGAGCAATCAGCCATAGGAGATCAGAAGGGCAGCATTTGCACAGGGCGACAGCTCAGAGGGCAGGAATGCATAGGAAAGAAGGACACAGGGCAAGGGTAACCACAGGGAGAAATTGGGAAGAGAGGTATTATATGGGGATTGCAATCAATGTTATGAAGCAAAATGTGTCTAAACTGTTGAGTGGAAAATGAACTTGTTCTGTAAATACCCAAATCACAATAAAAACAAACCAAACCAAAACATTAACAAACGTCACCATACCTCAGGAGTCAACTTTGCTATTGATGTGAAAAGCATAGATACAATCTAAAACAGAAAAAGGAGATTTTCAGAATATTCTTTAAAAAATTATCAAAAAATCTTTAAGACTGTGTCTTAGCACTTACATGTTCTGCAAGTCGATTATTGTATCGACAGAGACTGAAAATCAGATTGCAAGTTTGTCTTATATTGATGCCATCACGAATATGTTGAAATAAGAAGGGAAATCCCTGTTAAAAGCAATGGTTGTTCATTTAAGAACTGTGATAGATTTGTAAAGATCAAATTATCTAATATAGAGAAAGTATTACCTTTCCTCCTGTTAATGCTGCCATATCAGTTTGTGACAGTGTCAAATGCCTGAAAGAAAACATTGGTTGAAAGAAGTATTTTGTCTGTCTGTACTACTTCATAGTTATCTGCAGTAGAACACACATCAAAATTGCTGATTCAATTATAGTTGCATCAAGCCAACATTATGAAAGATTTCTGGACTTTCTGCTAGTTAGATTTGCCTGCCCAAGATCTTTCAGGCAGTTTTTTGAGATTTCAGGATTGCTACAGGGAAACCGAAATCAACTTTATTTCTATTTAACTGACTTGATATTTTAATACATTATGGTAACACTAAACCAAAAAACTAAACTACTTTTTGTTGAGTTGATTCTGACTCATGGCAACTCCATGTGTCAGAGTAGAACAGTGTTCCATAGGGTTTTCAAGGCCTGATATTTCACAAGTAGATTGTCAGGCTTTTCTTCTTAGTGGACTCTATCCTTTTACCTTTCAGTCAGCAGTCGAGCACTACTTGCACCTCCCATGGACCATGGTAACATTCAATGGGTCTAGTTTTACTTGGATAGCTTTTTTTGTTGTTGTTTTGACATAAAACATTTCAAAACTAATTTACAACATATTTCTTTTTCAAATTTTTATTATAGAAAATTGCAGCCACATATAAAAATGTAATCATGGAAGTATTCTATCACTCAAGCTTCAAATTTACTGACTCGGCCATTCTAGTTTCATTTGTACTCCCTATTTACTCAAATAAGGAGCCCTTCTGGTCCAGTAGTTAGGCACTCAGCTGCTAACTAAAGGCTGACAGACTGAAAAATATGGAAAACTCAAAAACCATAAAGACCAGGTTTACTGATCTTATAAAGACTGGTGGACCCTCGAGACTGTGACCCTTAGTCACCTTTCAAGCCTGAACTGAACTCACCCACCAGGGCTCAACTTTCAGTCAAGCAACAGATAGGTCTAGGTGAACAATAACAATAGAGGGGTATACACTCTTTAGAACAATTGGCCATACAAGAGCAAAAGAGGAGCTTTTGCCCAGGGATAAAGCAGGAAGGGACAGGAAAGAAGGACGAAATTGGAGACCCAGAGAAGTGGGAAGAGTGTTATTAAATTATGGGGATTGCAATCAATGTCACAAAACAAAATATGTACAAATTATGGAATGGAATAAGCTCTATAAACTTTCACTCATATCACAGTAAAAAGCTTTTTTTTAAAAAAAGGTTGGCAGTCCAAATCCACCTAATGGTTGGGTGAATAAAGATTTGGTGATCCATTTTCGTATTATAGCCAACAAAACTCAATGGGGGAGTTCTACAAAGTCATGTGGGATTGCTATGAGTCACAATCGACTCCATGACACCCAACAATAATATACTCAATACATTCCTCCCTGGATTATTCAGAAGCAAATTCCAGAAATCATTTCATATTAAATATCTCAGTATATATCTCTAATAGATAAATTTCAAAAAATAACCATAGTACCATTAAAAAACCTTAAGATAAACCAATAATTCCTTGGTATAATATTTAATCAGTGTAGAAACTTTACCAAGTTTCTAAAAAGAATATTTTAATTTGTTTGAACTAGGAGCCAAATAAGGACCATATGCTACAACTGATTGATATAGCTCTTAACTATTAATCTATTGGTTTTCCCTCATACTTTGTTTTTATCTTGAATTTTAACTATTGTTTAGCCTATAGAGTTGCCATCATTCTGTATTTTGCTGATTGTATCCTCATAGTGTTGTTTTAACATGTTCTTCTGTCCTGCATTTCCTGTAAACTTTCAGTCAGACCAAGAAACTGGCTCAGCTCTAGGTCTGACTTTTTAATCAACCCCTTATAGGCGGTGGCGTGCATGTGCACCAGGAGGCACACAATGAAGGATTGTCTCTCTCTGTGTAATGTTATCAGCCAAGGGTGATCAGTACCTAGATCCACAAATACATTTAAGGATGCAACATAATGATGTCCTAATCCTAAGCATTCCTTACTCATTTATTAGTTAAAAACTTCTATGATGAGAAGCTTCTCATCTATTAGTTTATTTACTAGTATAATTATTACAGGAAGGATAAATGTGTGATTGTGTCCCTTTATCAGTTTTCAAAATAGTGATATGGCTCACTAGTAGTCTCCAAAGATCGCCAAGAATTTTAAATTTTGTTTTATGGTAACATGAGCTCATGGATTTAAATATGTCACTCCACAGCAGTTATCATTATAAATATTGATACTCAAGTTGTCCAATCTATCACCAGTAGAATATCCATAAATTGGCTTGAGTCCGTTTAAAACGACCTCAGTAGTATTTGATAGCTTGTTTTCCAGAATGACAACATGCTGCAGGTCTCATTTATTTTCTCTCCTACAGCTAAAATGGGCCCTTTCTCTAAGGAATTCTGATTCTTTTAGTGGTAAATGATATTTAGGGACCATAATCTACACGTGAGGGATACGCATTGATTCTGGGAATTCTAGGCCTTTTCAAGAAATGGATGTAGAAAATGAACATTTTTTGTTTGCTTAAGACAAAATAAATCACGCTCTCATGTTGGTATTTCGGATTCAAATTTAGTTACAGAGAAGTTTTATAAAAATCTTATAATTTTTATATTATAATCACTGTGCCTTTCATGGCAAGTTTTGAGTTTCAAATGACATTAACAATTACTTATTTGCTTTATTCTATAATATACATGGGAGCTCTGGTAGCATAGTGGCTAAGACACTTGACTGCTAACCAGAATGCTGGCAGTTTCAAACCACCAGCCACTCCTTGGAAGGAAAACTGGGCCATCTACTTCCAGAGATACCACCCTGGAAACCCAAGGAGGGGTTGCTAAAAGCTGGGATCGACTCAACAGCAATGAGTTTTTTGAGTGATAATATACATGTAATAGTTTCAGAATAATAATTCCACTTATATTACTAACAATATGATAACTAAAAGAGTTTAGAGTAATTTTGCAGTTGTTTTGTCCTTCCTGTGTGTCTCTCTTGGAATTTACAGTTAAATTAATGTTTCATAAAAGTCACTTCAAATACTTTCTTTTTGGTAGCTACACTATCAGCTGAATACTTTATTTTTTGTACATTACGCATCACACACATAATGTGTGGAAATGATTAAATTAAGTAAAAACAGTTCTGGTATAATACATTAATGCATAGAGTGTACATGCCTTGCGATGTTTCCAAAAGTCAATTTTGGCCTCATTTCACCTGTCTTCCCGTATTACAGGTGAATCGTATTATTCTGTTTTCTTTAATGTCTTGCTTATGTGTATAAATATAGCCCTAAAAACAGTGCAAAAATGTTACTTTTGATCACTATTGTATAATAATGGTATAAGTCATAGTCAAGAAATCATGGATTGAGCTTGGAAGTCCCCCGAAACCAAAAAACAAACTCACTGCCATTGAGTTGATTCCAACTGATAGAGATCCCTCCTTGGATTTCCGAGGTGGTAGCTCTACAGAAGTAGAATGCCAATCTCCCTTCTGAGGAGTAGCTGGTGGGTTTGAACTACCAGCCTTCTGGTTAGCAGTCAAATGCCTTAGGCACTATGCCACCAGAGTCCCCCTGAAAGTTCCCCAGTAATTAGAAAATAAACAACACAACTGTGTATTTGTTTCTATTAATTTAAGTTTATAATTACAGCACATTAGTTCAGCAGTTGCGAAAACCTTATTAGATCTTTTGAAGTAAAACCATTAGGTTATGTTCATTTCATAGATTAATTAGGTCTTCTTAGTGTCAGCTGAAGTCATTAACTTAAAAAAAATTGGTAAAGCACTTGGATTTGTGTGGTTAGCAAAAATGTGTAATGTGCATGTTATTTGTGAAAAATATGGTATACAGTTAGGTTCATTTATTTCATTCTGCCTTTGATTTTTAGGGACTATTTTGTATTCATTTATTTATTCATAACTACATAAAATATTTACACTATTCCAAAGCTAAAATCTACAAAACTAAATGTGTATTCAAAGAAGATAAGCCAAGCTTCCATGCCTGTCCCCCTCTTTCAACCTGTTTTTCCTCCCCCACCCAAAGGAAACTATTTAAATAAAAAACAGTTTTTGATTTAGTCTTTTATTAAAAAATACACACACTCAAAGCCTCCCCTTTCTTAAACAGTAGCGTATTAGTTTTCTCCATTTAGCTTTCTTCAACTAGTAATATATGCTAAAGATCTTTCTAGGGTAGAAAAGATATAGCCATATTTCCTCCCTCTACCTTCACCCCCACCCCTGTGTGTAGAGCATTCTATTGAGTGGATGTTCTGTTTTGATGGGCATGTGGTTTGTTTCTCGCTTTTTGCCATTACAAATACTACTTCAGTGAATAACTTTGCATATATATCTTTCTGTTTTCTTGCTAGTATATTTTTCAGGGCAGATTTCTAGAAGTGGAGTTGTTGCATTAAAGGATAAATACAGATACAATCTTGCTAGATATTTTACTACAAATTTCTTCAAATGTGTATGTTTAACATGTTAAGCAAAGTAAGTTTTGTGCTTATGTCACAAGAATTGGTAGATGGGGTGTTATTACTTATAAGGAATTAGGTAAGAAAAGCTAGTGAATTAAGAGTGATAAGACAATGATGTAAAAGCAGTAAAATCAAATGTGCTTTAAGCATTTTGAATATTAAACATTTTACCTTTCTGAACGAGACTGTTCAACCAAAAGAGCAACTAAAGCAATCATCTTTTCAAGTGCAGCTGGTCTGTACTTTTCTTCTGCCAGAGAGAGAATATCTTCTTCCTCCTCCTCTTCTTCCCCTTCTTCTTCTGACAGTACTTCAACTTGAGGCTAGAATGGAACAAAATTCAATTTCAACATGGTATTCATTTTAACTTCATCTTGAAAACAAATAATTTGATTTTGTTACATAGCTGTCCAGGTAAGTGGTGGCAGGAGCAAATATCATGAAAAATAACCACTCAAAGGTCTATGCCTAAGTTAAAACAGTCTAAATCACATTTAGGAGAATTTTAGACCAATTGGATAGAACTGTAAAAACAATGATTCTCAATATTTTGACTGTTTATCTTACCTAGAAAGAAAAAGCCTTTAATAATTTCTCCCTTGGAAGATAAAATCAGGATAAAAAATTACATGAATATGATAAAACAGTATTTCCTATTTTAATAAAAATGCACAAAAGAAGGAATCCATATCTGCAGTTTCCAAATAATACAGTAATAGGTATTTCAAAGAGAAATTCACCGAGACTTTGAGACTCAGCCTATAGTGACAACCATATAGGCTGGAGTTAAGTAATTCCAGTCCATATTCCGAGAAACACTAGAGCATAGTGATTAAGAGTTTAAGCTCAGGAGTCTGACAGGCTAAGGATCAAGGCTCAAATTACTGTAGATCTAGAGAAGTTAACTTCTCTAGCCTCATGTTCTCCATCTGTTAGAGATAAAAAATTATACTTACCTCTTAGGGTTATTGTAAGGGTTAAATAAGATAGGTTTAACTCAGTGCAATCCAATGCTTGTCATTATAGACAACATAAAATTCATGTTGTAGCTGTTGTTATTTGCCATGGAGTCAGACCTGACTCATAGCGACACCTCCTTGGGTTTCTGAGGCAGTATCACTACGGAAGTAGACTGTCCACCCTTCCTTCTAGGGAGTGGCTGTTGGGTTTGAACCCCCAGCCTTCCTGTTAGTAGTCAAGTGCCTTAGGCACTATGCTACCAGAGCTCCCAAAATTCATGTAATAGTCTTATGTTATGAATAGACCAGTTACTTAAACTTCTGGAAGACTCTAACAAACTCAGTGACAAAAGGTTTAAAAAATATGATCATAGGAATGCCAAAAATATTCAGCAAAACAACATGCTGTTGATAGGACCCCAGAATAGATTTTGCCTAACTTTATTCGCTCTGTTCCAGTGTCCCACCAGTGAAATGTATTGCTTGTTTCTACTCTTGCTATAGTGATTAAAATTACATTAAAAATATTAACCAATCTAGATCCTTAACATCTATTATCAGGGCTAGAAGGTACTTTTAAGGGCTCTGATATCTGGTGACCTTCCACGATGACAAACTATTGAAAATATAACTTTAAATTCCTGATAACAGACAGAATTGTACTTACATTTTCAGGCCCTTTAGTTCCCATGTAAAAATGTACCATTGTAGATATGGCTTGCAATGAAAGCAAAAATTGGCTCTAAAAAATAAAAATATTGATTTAAAAATATAAAATAGAAATAATTTTAAGCTCTAAGAATTGAAAATAGGTATATAATTCAAGATACAGACTCACCTCTTCTTCACCCATTTTGGCAAATTCATAAAGAAAGGCAAAATATTCTGTAAGATGTTTACTGTGAGGTTTTACACCATGTTCCATAATTAGTAACAGAGTTCTCACAAATCGAGTGACACACGAACGACCACCAATATCTTCTACTGAGGCATCCATGTCATCTGACCTAAGAACACAATTTAATATAATCTAAGAGAATGTATGAAGTATGGAGATAGATACCACCTGAGAAGAGAAATATTTTTAAAAAATCTGCATTTCTCTTTTACCTTTGTAATAATGAATACCACAAGCAATAATTTAGTAATATTTTGGATTCTAATTATCGTGAATGGGTAAATTAATTAAAAAACAAAAACCTAAGTCATAAAGTCATTTACAGAGAATTTTGAAGATGCACTCAATTTAAAAAAACAAAAATAACAACAGCAAAAACATACCAGATTTCCTGTCCTGACTTGTATTATTACAGATGAAACAGAAGAACCTAAAAATTTCAGAATGGGTATTTAAAAATACCTACTTTAGGTTAAACAGGACTTTCAGTAAGATGGAGGAATAGCTGGACAAGCAACATAGACCCTCTTCAACAAGGAAAAGAAATCCAATTGACAGAGATACAGAAGATAATCCTAGAGCCCTGAGCTTTGAGACGAACTATATAGAAGTGGATTAGACACCAACTAGTGGAAAAACCTGAACAAAAATAGTGAGTACAGAGATGGTCGAGGCTGTGGACTGTCAGCTACTCGGATGAGACCAACAGCCTGAATATTTCCAAGTGGTGTTGGGACCTGAGAATTGACCTAAAGATCAGTCCTGGTCACCAAGGGCTGCAGGGACAACTGTGCTGGTGGCCTATGACTAGGAAGGGAAACAGTAAGGAGGGAGACAACCTGAGCTGTTGACTTTCTGCTGTCCAGAGGGCACAGCCATTTTGATTGTTTACACGCTGCAGTCATTTTGGATATTTAAAATGACCGAGGGCACGGCCATTTTGAATGTTTACAAGTGGTGACCATTTTGGATATTTAAAGTGACTGAGGGCGTAACCATTTTGAATCTTTGCAAGTGGCAAACATTTTGAATTTTAAAGTGACAGCATTCTCATTCGTATACCAGGGAGCTAAGAATAGGTTCAGTTTGCCAAGGTCAGCAGGGACATACGAGAGGGTGACAAAAGGAGAGGAGACAGGTGGTGAGTGTATAAATGCTGTCAACTGGCGAATAAGGAGCACAGCACAGTACTGTTTGCATAGATAACATGCAAACAAAATAAAGAAAATGAAAATAGTGGGCAAGTCATTCCAACATACAATCACAAATATAAACACACAAATGTCACAATGCCTCAGAGACAACAGAGCATCACAGTCCACACAAAGAAGCAAGATAAAGCAGGAGAAACAAGGGACCAGGATACAGACCCAAAACACATCCGTGAGGAAGATGCAGCTTGGAACTCCCTGATAAGGAATTCAAAAGAATTATATTTATGTATCTTCAATGAATTGAGAGACAGATCAAGGAAAACACTGACAAAATTAGAGAAAACCCTAAAACAATTTAGAAAGACAATACAAGGACAAAATGACAAAATAAATGAAAAATCAGAAATGATAGAAAATCTACACACAGAAAAACAGAAGATTAATACTAAATTTGTAGAAATAGATGAGACATTGAATGGGCAAAGGAGCAGAACTGAATCAATGGAAGACAGAATTAGGGAGATTGAAGGCAAATACCTGAACACTTTTTTGGAAAGGGATAAATCAGAAAAAAGATCAAAACAAAATGAAGAAAGCCTAAGGTTCATGTGGGACACCATCAAAAGGAACCTATGTGTCATCAGAATTCCAGAACAGGAAGAGACAAATAAAATCACAGAGAAAACTGTCGAAGTCTTGTTGGAAGACAATTTTCCTGGTATGATGAAAGATGAGAATATATCCATTCAGGAAGTACAATGAACCCCAAACAGGATACACCCCAAAAGAAAAACACCAAGACATATCATCATTAAACTCACCAAAACCAAAGACAAAGAAAGAATCACGAGAGCAGCATGGGAAAAACAAAAAGTTATATACAAGGGGCAAACAATAAGACTAAGCTCGGGAGTTCTGGCAAGATGGCGGACTAGGCAGAAAGACTGCACAGACCTTCTTCAACAAAGAAAAGGGAAACCAATTAACACAGACACATAAGATAATCCTGGACCCCTGAGCCTTGAAGGGAAGGATATAGAAGTGGACTAAACCCTAACTAGCAGAAGAACTTGCGTGAAAATACCAAAAAAGGAGACAGATGGAGCTGTGGTCTGGCAGGGATTCTGAGCTAACGGCACAGACAGTTTGGAGAAATCCTGAGTGGTGGTAGGACCTAAGAATTAACCAAAAAATCACCCTGCTAGCCAGGGACTGCACAGAGGACTGGTCTGGTGGCTGGGGAATAAACGGAGAAGGTGAAGAGAAGGGCAGGCTGAGCTGTGGACTTTTGCCGGTCTGGAGGTGCCACCATTTTGAAGGCTTAAAAGTGGCTTGACTCTTTTGGATATTTAAAGAGACAGCACGCTTGCAGATTCCTGGGGCTTAAGAACACGTTCTGCTTTCCAGCAACCCCAAGGGCACTCTGGACCTGCAAGACTGAAAAGGTACCACATTTCTCGTTACTCTTATACCCCACACCCGCATGGTGAATGGAGGTACGGCCATTTGCCACTCCCACCTATCTTCTGGGCCCACAGGAACTCCATCACAGTCTGTGTGCTCAGACTGAGCCTGGGTGCCCTGCCCTGTCCTCCACTGATTTTTTCTTTTTCACTTTCTTTTCTCTGGTGATTAGTTTGCTTGCATTTATCTGTTTTAAAACAACTATAATTATTAATACTTTTGTCCTTTTTACTATTATTCTTAATCTTCCCCTCTCAGGTTCTAGTTTTCAGCATTTTTTCTTTTCCCTGTTCCTGGCTGAATCTTTTTTTTTTAAATTAAGTTTTTACCACTCTTTTTTCTCATGGCTAACCCTGTTCCATGTTTTTCTTTTTGCATTTTTCCCATTTTGTTTTCCTTCATTATTCTCCTTCTCTACTTTTTTTCTCTTAGTGCCCTATCCCCAGATAGTGCAGGTTTTCTTGTTTTTTTCTTCTTCTTTTTCCCTTTTTTCGGTTACTGTTCCTGTGTGAATAAATGGTGTGTTTTTTTGTCCATGTGCTTTTAGTGTTTTGATGGTTATTCAATTGTAATTTGTGTCAGAGTGGGAGACAACAACAGTCTCCATAAGACACAACTACACCCACACCTCCTGCAACTTCGCTTACTGAGCGAGAGCCACTACCCCCCCTTCTCCACCAATGGGCCAGTGATAAAAAACCACCAAGAAGAGCTGGAATCACCCTTGGCTGCTCTTCACAAACAGTTAACAGAGATCTAAATACAACAATGCCATTATGCCTCGGAGACAA
>NW_006921633.1:12420504-12445063 GCF_000298275.1 Orycteropus afer afer
CATGGGAAAAACAAAAAGTTACCTACAAAGGATAGCCAGTAAGAATAAGCTCTGATTTCTCAGCAGAAACCATGCAAGCGAGAAGGCAATGGGATGGTATTTATAAAACCCTGAAAGAGAAAAATTTTCAACCAAGAATTACATACCTGGCAAATTTGTCCCCCAAATATGATGGTGAAATTAGATTTTCAGATAAGCAGAAAACTAAGGGAATTTGTTAAAACCAGACCAACCTTACAAGAGATGCTAAAGGGAGTCCTTTGAACAGAGAACCAAAAAGAGTTAATAACAACCGACCATTAATACACAAGATGACATAACCCAGAAACTACAGCTATGGACATATTGAAAGTAAAATGAGCTTACAAGATTGTAAATAGGGAACCAGAGACATCAATTGGCAAGTGAGGACAACTATAAACAAAAAGAGGGAAAAAACTGCGTAGTTACAGAACTTCTAAATGGTGAGGAAGTTAAGAGAGTTGCAAGATAGAATGGACTGTTCTAAACTTGGGGAGAAAGTTATACATTATGCTTAGTGAAATAAGTCGATCACAAAAGGGCAAATGTTGTATTAGTCCATTATTGTAAAAGTTAAGGAAAGGTTTCTCTATAGAAGGAAATTTCCTTTGTTGGTTACCAGGGGTGGGAGGGGAGGGGAGTGAACACTGTTAGATAGAGATAAGTAATTATTTTGGGTGAAGAGAAGGACAATGTACCAAATGTGAGTGACCAATATAGTGGCATTTAGGATGAGAAAGATATAAGAGAGGTACATGGGAGGTGCAGACAACAAAGATGAACCCTTTTGCATATACAGTACTGCGTTGTCAGTAAAGGCAAACATGGGTATACGGGTGGATAGATGGGTGGACAGACTGAACTATTAGCTATGTCTACGAAATGGGGAGTGTGTCCAAGGACATGTATAGGGTTGGCAGACAATGGTCCTGTAAGTTTATGTGAATGATCAGAATTCCCAGGTGTATAGTAGAGCTGACAAGGGGCAAGGTTGTGGTCACTGCTTGCCAGCTACCCAGAGGGACCGAGTAGTTGAACCTGTGGGCTTGGGACAATAGTCACAGGGGACATCAAGCTCAATTGGCATAACATACTATACAAAACATTGTTCCACTTCTTACTTTGGTGAGTAATGACTGGGATTTTAAAAGCTACCAAGCTGCCATCTAGATGCAAGGATGGGTCTCTCCTTGTCCAGAGCAAAGAAGAATGAAGAAACCAAAATTCATGGAAACAATTAGTCTCAGCGACTGGTACATCACCCAATCTGCAGCCTATACGACTATTGAGACCAGACGAACTAGATGGTGCCCGGCTACCACTGTCATCCACTTGGAAGGGGATCTATGTAGGAGATCCTTCATAGACAGGGAGAAGAATATGGAACAAAACTCAAAATCATTTGGAGAAAAAAAGAAAAAAGGTGTTGGGGGGGGACCAGGTTTGCTGGTCTGATAGAGCCTGGTGGAACCACTGAGACTATGGACTGCACTTCGGGACTGAAACTGAACCCACACTTGTGGCTTCCAGCCAAGCAAAAGACAGGCATAGGGGTTGAACATTTACCTGATGTAAATACACTCCTTGGAGAAAATAATCGTGGGAGAAAGAAGGGCTGCTTATGCACAGGGAGACAGCTTATGGGGCAGGAGTGCATGGAGAGATGGACACTGGGAAGAGGTAACTATGGGGAGGAAGTGGAAAGGGAGCTGTTGCATTGTGGTAAACTGTCATCAATGTCATGAGACAAAGTATATGTGAACTGCTGTATAGAAAGTGAATTTGCTCTGTAAATCTTCACCCAAATCACAATAAAAAAAAAAAAAATAATGAAAAAAAGACTAAGCTCGGATTTCTCAACAGAAACCATGCAAGCAAGAAGACAAGGGGATGGTATATATAAACCACTGAAAGAGGAAAATTTCCAACCAAGAATTATGTACCTGGCAAAACTGTACCTCAAATATGATGGTGAAATTAGGACATTTCCAGATAAGCAGAAATTAAGGGAATTTGTTAAAACCAGATCAACCTTACAAGAGATGCTAAAGGGAGCCCTTTGGACAGAGAAGCAACAACAACAAACAACAAGTGACCATTACCACACATGATGATATAATCCAGAAACCAACCCAGCTATGGAAGTATCCAAAGTAAATAAGCCTACAAGATTGTAAACAGGGAACCAGAGACATCAAATTGACAAATGAGGACAACTACAAACCAAAAGGAGGGGAAAAAGTGTCGTTACAGAACTTCTAGATGATAAGGAAGTCAAGGCAACTACTAGAATGGACTATTCTAAATTTGGGAGGAAAACTATAAATCACAGGGTAGCCTCAAAGAAAAATGATAAACCTTCACCTCAAAATAAAAAAAGAACAACAACACAAATATTTATCAAATACTACAACAATAGCAACAAAGGAAATGATGACACAATTCATAAAGAAAATGAACTCAGCATAGAAAATTATATGGAATAAAGAAATTGACAACCACGAAAAAGCACATAATAAAAATGACAGCAACAAAGTCATATTTGCTGATAATTACATATTTGGCAAGGGACTTATCTCTTAAGATTTATAGTAAACTCCAATGCCTCAACAGCAAAGGAATTAACAATCCAAATGAAAAATGGGCCAAAGACATGAATAGACACTTCACCAAGGAGGATATTCAGGTGGTCAGCTAATACATGAAAAGATGCTCACAATCATTGACCATTAGAGAGATGTAAATCCAAACAACAGCGAGATACACCGTCTCATCCCAGCACTGATGGCAAGGTTCAATGAGACAGAAAATAACAAATGCTAGTGGGGATGTGGAAAGATCGGGACTCTCATACACTGCTTGTGTGATTGTGAAGTGACACAACCACTGTGGAAAGCAATATGGCAATTCCTTAGAAAGCTGGAATTAGAGATATCATTTGACCCAGCAATCCCATTACCAGGTATATATCTTAGAGAGGTGAGAGCCAGGATAGGAACAGATACATGCATGCTCATGTTCATCACAGCACTATTTGCAATAGCAAAAAGATGGAAACAACCTACGTGCCCATCAGCAGAAGAGTAGAGACCAAGGTATGGTACATATACATACTGGAATGTTATGCAGAGAATAATGTAGAGTCTGCAAAACACTGCACAATATGGGTGAACTTGGAGGACATTGAGTGAAATAAGTCAATCACAACAGAAGGACAAATATAGTATTAGTTCGTTGTTGTGGAGGGTCAAGGAAAAGGTTTGTATATGGAGGGAAATTTTCTTTGTTGGTTGCCAGGGATGGGAGGGGAGGGGAGGGAGCACTGGAAAAAAAAAAAAAAAAAAGCATTGACCCATGTCACTTTAGTTTTGTGTATTTCACTGTACATAAATTGTATTTCAATAAAATGCAGTAAAAAAAAATACCCACTTTATGCTGAGCAAAATAAGTCAATCACTGAAGGACAAGTATAGTATTAGTTCATTATTGTAAAAAGTCAAGGAAAGGTTTATATGTGGAAGGAAACTTTCTTTGTTGGTTACCAGGGGTGGGAGAGGAGGGGAGGGAATACTGGGGGAAAAAAAAAATGCACTGACCCATGTCACTTAAGTTTTGTCTTTTTCACTACACATAAATTATATTTCAATTAAAAAAAAAAAAAAATATATATATATTTTAAAAAAACCCTACTTTGCAGGTAGGTCATCAAAATGCTTAAATAAAATGTTTAGTAGTTATTTTTTACCCATCTTCCATTCCTGGCTGTAGATAGAGATGAGCATGTACAGGTCTAAGTCTCTGAATCACATGGATACACAAACGCTGAAACATCTATAAAGAAAAAAGCGTAATAACCTAAGAGCAAACTCACATTAAGCAACAAAGATACTGAAAACTCACCATGACACAAAAACTTCTGCCACCTATTTATACTTTGCTCAGAGACTATCTTTGTCATTGTAAAGCTTTCCTGAAGTTTCATCTAGAGACTGAAATATGGCAAACAATAATTTGAAAAATATTCAGTGTACGATGCGTTGTTGTATGGCACTGAGTCAATTCCAATTATGAGTCAATTCCGCTATGAGCTAACCTAAGGTTAAGTAGAGCTGCCCTGTAGGGTTTCCAAAGCTGTAATCTTTACAGAAGCAGACTGCTACTTTTTCACTGCAGATGGGTTCAAACCACCAAGGTTTCGATTAGCAGCCAAGTGCTTAACCACTGCACCACCAGGGCTCATTCGATTTTATAACAGGGAAAAACAACAATAACAAATTAGTTTTCATACAACAAGATTATAAAAACAAAGCTTCACAAAGCCAGTGGAGATGAGAAGATTTATCTTACATCTTAGAAAAGGGAAATGGGATAGGACAGCTGCTTATTACAGTCAATACCTAAGAGAAGGAAATATGATTTAAGTTTATCCAAAAGAAATATGGATTAAAAATTGTTGGGGATTCTCCAAAGAATATAGACAAATGGTCAATAAGCAAAAGAAAAGATAGTCAACATCATTAGTTATTAGGAAAACGTAAATCCAAACCATGAGATACCACTTCAAACCTATTAGGGCACTAAAATAATAATAATTAAAAAAACACAGTAACAAGTGTTGGTGAGGAAGTGGAAAAATAAGAAATTGGAAATGAAATGTCAGATGGTACATACAGATACTTACATTATGCTAAATGAAAGAAATCAGTAATAAGAGATCACATATTGTATGATTCTATTTATATGCTATGCACACAACAGGGAAATCCACAGAGAAAGAAGGTAGGTAAGTGGTTGTCAGGGCAAGTGGGAAAATGGGGAAAATGAAAGTGACAGTGAATGGGTATGGGTTTAGTTTTGGGCTGAAGACATGTTCTATAATTAATTAGTGCTGGTGGTTACACAATTAATTTATACCTGGAAAGACTAAATTTTATGTTAAATGTATTACCTCTTACAAGCTCTGATGGTGTAGTGGTTAAGTCATTTGGCTGCTAACCAAAAGGTTGGTGGTTTGAACCCACCAGTCACTCCTCAGGAGAAAGATGAGGTAGTCTGCTTCTGTAAAGATTTACAGCCTTGGGAACCTAAAGGGAGTTGCTATGAGTCGGAATCTACTCAAGGGCAATGAGTTTTATTTTGGTTTAACAATCACAAAAAGAGCTCTGGTGGCACAATGGTTAAGTGCTTGGCTGCTAATCAAAAGGTCAGTTATTGAAATCTACTTGCTACTCCACTGGAGAAAGATGTGACAGTCTGCTTCTGTAACGATTTACAGCCTTGGAAAACCTATGGGGCAGGTGTACTCTGCCCTAAAGGGTCACTATAGGTCAGAATCAACATGGCAACGCGAACAATTACAAAGTGGCATAAGTCAGATCAAGGTACTGGTTCTGTGTCTTTGTTGGTGTCGACAGGTACTCCTGTTGGTGGTTCAAACCACCGATCTTTTTGGTTGGCAGCCAAGTCTTGATTGTTGTACCACTAGGATAGCCAGTTTGTGGCTTTAGTGAATATAAGCATTATTTAAATTTTTCTTGTCTAGTCTTTGCAATAATTCAAGGAAAACAAATTGATTGATGTGGTAGTTCAGACCCTGTCACAGAAATGAGTTGTGCCCTACTCATATAACTTTCAAAGCTATTATAATACCCTACCATGGTCAGAATGTCTAACAGTCTGAAAGACAATCAGTAACTATTACGTAGCTGAAGCAGCATCTGAGAAACTGGTAGTTATAGCCTATCTTCACACGGTGAAACCTGTGAGAGCCGGAACTGGATGGGACTGCTTTGTTTGTCCAGGTCTCAAAATTTCATTTTCCACCTTTGAGAACATGCAGTCTTACCACTTTTCTATTGTTCTTTATTAGTGGAAAATATTTGACGTTTCCATCTCTGACAGGTTTCCACCTTAAACAGGTTCTGACTATCCCAGTTTTTACTGTATATACAGGAAATAGGGATTTAATCCCTTGATTGGAATGATAATTTGCTAAAAGAAGATGGTGAAAACAATAACACAATGACATTTATGATAGAAGGTAGATCTTTTCAAACCATTTTCAATGCTGACTTAAGACATTAAAAACAAACAAGCAAAGAAACCCACTGTGTTGAATCAATTCTGACTCGTGGTGAACCCACACGTTGCAGAGCAGAACTGCTTCAGAGAGATTGCTTGGGTATCTTTACAGAAGCAAATTGCCAGGACTTTCTTTTGTAGTGCCACTGGCTGGGTTCAAACTGCCAATCTGTTAGGTTAGTAGTAGAACATAAACCGTTTGTATTACACCCAGGGACTTTATATTCATAGGCAAATTTAGAACACTTAGCCACTTCTTCTTCAAGTAAGTTTTTGCAAGTGAATTTTTCCTTACCTGTCTCACAATTTGATTAGGGCATTTAATTAGTATCTGCATTGGCCACCAGTCATCATCAGCCATGCGGTCTAAAAACCACTGTAAGAAAATAGAGTCTAATTTTAACAATCAATACTTGTTAAATCACATAAGGATTTCAATTTCAGTTGACTGATGTTCCTATTATTTTAAATTCTTACCAAAAAAGCCTCTTCAATCATTTAAATCCAAACTCTAAAATGTCCAAAGTCATAATTAGAGTCATCTCATTAAACAACTCCATGGACGCCATTTACATCCCAGTGCATGATATAAACCACATGATAGTAATCTGTGGCTCTTTATGACACTTAAATTGAATACTGTTTTCTTCCAGTTGCTGTTAGTTGACATCAAGTCAATTTCGACTCATGGTAACTTCACGTTGCAGAGCAGAACTGATGGCAAAGAACTGTGCTCCAAAGTGTTTTCAAGGCTGTACACTTTTGGAAGCAGCTCAACGAAGCTTATCTTCCAAGGTGCCTCTGGGTGGGTTTGAACCACCAGCCTTTTAGTCAAATGCTTAAGTGTTTGTGTCCAGGTCTCAAAATTTCATTTTCCACCTTTGAGAGCATGCAATCTTACCACTTTTCTATTGTTCTTTAGGAAGTTGGTAGTGTAGTGCCTAAAGGCACTTGACTGCTAACCAGAAGGCTGGCGGTTCAAACCCACTAGCTACTCCTTGGAAGGAAGATGGGGCAATCTACTTCTGTAGTGTTACTGCCTCGGCAACCCAAGGAGGGGTCACTATGAGTTGGGTCCGACTGGACGGCACATAACAACATTGTTCTTTATTAGTGAAAAGTATCTGATGTTTCCATCTCTGACAGGTTTCCAACTTACACAGGTTCTGACTATCCCAGGTTTTACTGTATATACAGGAAATATGGTTTTACTCCATTGACTGGAAGGAAAGTTTCCTCTTAGTCCTCCTAAGTGTCTATGGAATCTTTTATTCCTATTAATAATATATGATCTAAGTATGATTCATTTTCTTTCTGCTTAAAATTCATAGCGATCTAATCACCCCTCTGTTCCTAACACCCAACTTAAAAAAAAACGTCAAGGGATGGTGCTAGTGAGTGATTGGAAGGAAAAAAAAAGAAAGCAATTGTATAGATAAATGGCTATTTAAGAGGAAAATAAATGCACACTGTGGACTGTGTTTTACTATATGACATTAAGTAATCACTTCTAATTTTATTGAGAATGAATGGAATTATGGTTACATTTTTAAAATATTCTCATCCATGAGGGATACATACTGAGTACTTAGGAATTAATGATATCTGAGTTTGCTTTAAAAATACTTCAGGTGAAAAAAAGGCATAGTAGACAGTAAACAAGAATAAATAAATATTATTTGTTGATGCCATATGATAGAAAATGAGAAGTCATTTTTTCTACTTTCATGAGTGTTTCAATATATTCATAATGCTTTTAAAAGTTATGTTTTTATGTTTGAAATTTACGGTAATCAAATTCTCCTAGTCCACTGCTACAAGGTATACTTAGACACCTTTTTAAATAAGAAAAAAAAATCTCCAACTAAATTTAATCTATTGCATACTATGCTGCTTTCGCCAGCTTCTTGAAATTCCTAAGACTTGTATTCCTAGGAAGGTTTACACCACTTTGGGAGCTAATAAAAAATGATAAATGATATTAAAATGTCAATGTGATTAAGTGGTAATTACCTGTGAGTAGACTATACTTAGTGACATATCTCATAAGATAAATGGAAGGAGATAAAACTTGTAGATGTAAAGTAATCCACTAGAGTACTTTCTGATAGTATTCAATACTAGTTAAGAAATGTCTGGAACAGCCTTTTGAATTTTTTTGTATTTTTTCCTTACATTAGATGAGGGGGAAGCTCTGGTAGCATAGTGGCTAAGGCACTTGACTGCTAACCAGAAGGCTGGCGGTTCAAACCCACCAGCCACTCCTCAGAAGAAGATGGGGCAATCAATCTACTTCCGTAGTGATACTGCCTCGGAAACCCAACGAGGGGTCGCTATGAGTCGGGTCTGACTCGATGGCACATAACAACAACAACAACATTAGATGAGGAAAAAACCCATAGATTTTTAAAATAACTTAAAAATCAATTATTTAAATCAGTGTAACAGCTCTGATAAATTTCAATTTTGCTAGCCATCAATTAATTTTAGGAATAACCTGAAGTGGGATCCCTATCATTTACAACAGACAAAACAATTTTGCTCCATCATCTCAGTTAAAAATAAAAGAAACACAAAACAATAAAGTGAATGTTAATCTATGCAATATTTGTTGAATTATTCACATCACCTCACAAGCCGCTTGACTGTTGTTAAACTGTTTGGTCAACAGCTCAATCCACTGAAGCATTGTGGGCTAGAAAAGTAAAAGAAAGAAGTCAGTCAAGGCATAAAGATTTCTAAGCTAAAGATAATAAAAACCAAAAGGCATCTGATAAATTATAAAAATGACAAAAACCCACAAGATAAAACACATACCTTTTCTTTTGAATGAATAAATGTCTCTAGGACAAAGGAAGTGCTTAACTGTAAGAAAAGATAAAACTAAGTAAAAATTCTTATTTTAAAGCAATCGATTTTGGCAAAATTATCTGAAGGTTTATATATTACCTTTGCAGTCATTAGGGACACAGCTTTAGGATCTGGTAATGTACTGGGAATACAACTACACAATTGCCACATAAACCTAGAATTTAAAAATAACAAAATTCTCAAAAAATAAGTGTTTTTTTTTTTTTTTAAATTGCGTAACAAAAAAATCAATTACAAAATTTATCAAACTTACCCAAAATAAGTATGTTCAAAAATGTTCTTGTCTTGAAGAAACTGCATGTTATCATGCCAAATCCACTGAAGAAAACAATGCTAACATCAGATCTCAGAAAACAGTTCAGTTCACTACATTTTACCAACATTTTTTATCAGTTAAATAATGATTGGCTTGTTTTAGCCATAACACTCATCATAATTTGTCTTTAGTTTGTTCACTTAATCTATTTTATGGTTCTACAGTTTCCTATATTGCCCTTTGGGAAAGCCTGTTAATAGGTATGCTTTAACTGTGCAAATCTAAAGGACCAGATACTAGTTCATAATCTAAAATCTAGAATAATGTTAATTTATATGGTGTTTTTTGAATTTTATTTTCCTAGTAAAAGGTTTCAAAGGAAGGTTGGGCAATCTACTTCTGTAGTGATCCTGCCTCTGAAACCCAAGGAGGGGCTGCTATGAGTAGGGTCCAACTCGATGGCACATAACAACAAAAACAACAGTAAAAGGTTTATATAGGCCAGCTAATTTTATATTAATAATGTGAAACATAATTATAGGGGGAAAATGGTTAATTCAAGTCTGCAATCAGTAATATTCTAACTTTGTTCAGTTTCCTTTTCCTGTTTCAATAGAGCAAAGGCCTGGGACTTGCTTTTATCACAATATAAATCAATGGTTCTCAAACAGTGATTCAGGGAGCTTTGGGAGTCACTGTGACCTTTTTATGAGTCTACATGGTGAAAACTATTTTCATAGTAATAATGGAGTTTCTCAAAGGCTACAAAATTAAGTGATTATCACAACAGACAGAAAGTACTAGTTACTATGAGAATCCAGCTGTCTATAATAAACAAGACATTAAAATAATTTGCAATAATGTAAGACAGAGCCACTCTTATCACTGAATTGTTACGTTTAGAAAAATACTAATTTTTCACAAAAATATATTACTTAAATTAGTAAGTAATGGGTTTATATTAACTGAGTAAGTATTTTAAAATTTATTTAAATTTCTAATATGGTAAAGATGGGATAGATATCACCCATATTTTAAATAGTTCTGACACCAAAAAGTTTAAGAACTGCTTTGGTAAATCAACAAAATATATTATTATTAAGGTTTTATTTAAAATTTTTCTTATTTTACTTCACAAGTGACTTTGCTTTCACATAGAACAAGGCCTAGATTTGTCTGAATATCTTGAGGCACAAAGTCTTGTATATGTAAGTGATTACAGTCTAATTGTGGTTATGATGGGGATGAAATAAATTTTTATAAAAATAGGGCAGTTTAGTCATTCAAATCTAGTGAAGCCATCCATGTTGTTGTTGTTATTTGCCTTTGAGTCAGACCCGACTCATAGCGACTCCTCCTTGGGTTTCCAAGGCAGTATCACTATGGAAATAGATTGCCCAACCTTCCTTCCGAGGAGTGGCTGGTGGGTTTGAACCTCCAGCCTTCTGATTAGCAGTCAAGTGCCTTAAGCACTATGATACCAGAGCTCACTATCAGCATCTAATTCTGCTGGTATATCTAATTCAAGGAGTTGAAATAAAATACGATTCCTGGCTTTTCATCTCTAACATATGTGAAACCAAGATACTAGTTGAAAGTGTTTGGGGAACAAAATCCACTCGATATTAAGACTTGAAACAGCAGTGGAAAAAAAAAATTCATGTAATAAAAGGTGAATTGTCTACATGGAAGAATACTTTTTAATCAGGTTTCCATTTCTGGAGAAGACTGAGTTTGTAACACTGGCACAAAACATATTCACAACACATATCCAGATAAAATGTATTTTAAAATACTAAAAACATTACTATTTCCTATATTATGAAACAAGCAAAGCCTCATTACCACAATCAAAGACCTTTTTGTTTTCTAATATCCAGAATATTTTAAATGCATTTCAAATACACTGTGCATGTGCATGTGTATCATGAAGCACAAAAAACTAACACTTGCAAATCTGTCAACCAATCCAAGAACATTACCAAAGAAAGTTTATTTAGGAGCACTTTCATTTCTTATTTTCCATCATTTTAATGGTATTTTCACACTCCTTTTAATCTCATTCATTTTTTATTCTCCTGATTTACCTTTGTACTATTTGTAAACAGTCTTAAAGATCTACTCTAGATTATAGCTTCTAACTTTACCATAGCTTGCCATTATAGTACCTTCCTTACATAAATAATTAACATACTTTTAGACTGCTAAAGTCAAACTTGTACCTCTAGTAATTCTGATGAAACATCAAATTTGTAGTCTCTACCATTTTCTTCCTCTGGTTCCATGCGTTTGTAAAACAGCATATAGGCACTGTGTGTCTTTAAGAGATCAAAAAAAAAGTGTGTATTTTCATTTCACCAAGGTGTATAACTATAAAAATAGATGTTTATGAAAGAAAGAAAACAGTTCCAATTATTACATATGAAATAAATGGTTACCTTTTCAAAGGAGAAATCCATAAATTTATCTGTAACAGAATCATAGGTCTTGGTCTGTTAAAACAAAAACAAAAAGTTCTTCCTATTAAAAGATAAATTATTTCACAAACAGATATTTTATACTTTACAGTAACTATGAATAGATTTCAAATAACATTATATACATAAAACTCCCAAGGTCTTCCACAAATTTGGCCAATGTATGCTAATATCACACATTTGGTAACTTGTGTGTGTGGGGGGATTGAGAATTTAATACAATAAAATTAAGACTGAGTGAATTTTACTATGACACAAACAAAAACGGATATGAAGGAAGTATGGCAAGGAAATAGAAAACAAATGTCTGGACCTAATTTCTGTAAATGTGGTTATTAAGTACAAATAAAAACCAAATTTAAAACTGTACTACCTTTGTAGTTATCATTACAAGACAGACAAGTAAATTATTAAAGTACTTCTTAGACATAAAGCTGTAATTTATTTTAAAATTTCAAAACATTCCCTGGGAAACTACATAGAATAGACATAAATCACATTCATATTGCCTCTGCCAATCCTCCAAATGAGTCTCAGAGCTATGAGTAATTTTTTTGACAATAAAATTGATTTGTCAGGATGCATCTTAAACAATGACACTCATAGGTTGTAGGGGAAAAAATATCAGGAAAAGAAAACAGTCTTATCAAAAAGTATTGGAAAAGAAAGTTAAAAAATGATGAGAAAAGGAAAAGACACCAGGAAGGTATTGGAGAAAATCAGTAAAGGTCTGACATTCATATAAGATATGTGAAAGAATGACCACAGGTCAAGGGACAGTAACAAAATGTGGAATATGAAGAGAGTTAAGTGATAAGGCTTTAGATAAAGATCTTAAGGGCTACCTCCTAATAAGTGAGGAGGTAAAAATTTCTACTAACAGTTTTAGAGAACTCCAGATATACTGTGACAGGAAAGGTAACAAAAAAACTGAGGGAAGCAGACAAGCAGTATTGTGGGTGATTTGGTAGTAAGAGACAGAGGCACTAGTTTTTGATTAAGAGTAGTTGAAAACAAAGATGCGACCAATTTTTAGGTATGTTGCCATAAAATACATAAAAGCGTAAGGAAAAAAAATGGGCCTATAATTTGGAAAATTACCTTTTAAGACAAGAGCCTTGCAAAGTTTACTTGCTGCTGGTTTTTTTTTTAAAAGGAAATATCCCAGGAATAACATAATAACATCTATAGTGCAACTGATTTAGTGCTGTTTTGAATAGTAATTAATTATCTACCTCCTTCTTCTACTCATTTCCAAATTGTTAGCAATTAGACTAATTTTCTGCTTTATTCAGAAAAGCACACAAGAGCACAATAAGGAAGTTCTTCATTGTAATTCAAAGGTGGACAGTTATTTGACAATAAATATGGTTATTAAGGGGAAAAAACTATCTGGGCTGATCTGCAAAATGGAAATAACGACTTAATGAACTTGACTTATGAAAATCAATAAGGTATTTTAAAACAATTTTCAGAAACTTGGTACTAAGATAAATTAACTGTTGTTGCTGTCATGTGTCGTCGAGTCAAACCCGACTCATAGCGACCCCTCCTTGGGTTTCCGAGGCAGTATCACTATGGAAGTAGGATTGCCCAACCTTCCTTCCGAGAAGTGGCTGGTGGGTTTGAACCGCCAGCCGTCTGGTTAGCAGGCAAGTGTCTTAGCCACTACGCTACCAGAGCTCCCAAATTAACTGTTGTTGTTGTTGTTGTTAAGTGCCGTCGAGTCGGCTCCGACTCATAGCGATCCCTCCTTGGGTTTCCGAGGCAGTTATCACTACGGAAGTAGGATTGCCCAACCTTAACTGTAGAGAAGTGAAATTATAATACTCCAACACAACTGTCTTTTCTTATATCCTACTGACAATTATGTAACAGACATAGTTTTTTTTTTCTATGTAATTACTAGAATAACCATGTTGCTGGTATTGTTACGAAGAGCATTAAAGGAGTAATTTTTTGAAGTTCAGCTCAATCTAACTTCTTTATCAGATTTTTCAGATTAAAGAAGTAAAGAGGGATATCTTTTGCCCTAATTCCATAGCATTCACTGAGTACACAATTCATTCAATCATGTGTCACCACACTATAATTCACTTCCTATAACTATCATTTAGCTTTTCATTTGTAAGTCTTGCCTTCTAATCAGACTGCCTGCTGAAAGCAGAAATAGTGATTTTTCAGTATTTTCCAGGGTCTAGCAGTATATTCTGAACATACTAAACTTCTAACAAATAGTTGAGTAAACTAACCTTAGATTTAATCATAGTAATTAAAAGAAAGTTAAGTGACTGCTTTTGGATTTTTCTTTAATTTTATTATGGGAAAGTATGCATAACATAAAATTTGTAATTTTAAACTTTTAAGTATACAGTTCAGTGGTATTAATTACATTCGCAACTGCTGTGCAACCACCACCAATCTCTATTTCCAAAACTTTGTCAGCACCCCAAACAGAAACTCTGTACTTATTTCCCTGTGTCCTCAGTCCCTTGTAACCTCTAATCTACCTTGTGTGACTATAAATTTGCCTATTCCTAAGTGGGATCATATAGTATTTGTCCCATTAAAACCCAAACCCACTGCCATCGAGTCAATTCTGACTCATTGCAACCCCCATTGGGTTCCTGAAGCGGTAAATCTTTATGGGAGTGGATTGCCTCATCTTCCTTTTGTGGAATGGCTGATGGTTTTGAATTGCCAACCTTCTGGTTAGTGGTCAAAATGTCTTAGGCACTGTACCACCAGAGTCCCTTATTTTTCTTTGTCCTATTGCATCTGACTTAATTTATTTAGCATAATGTCTTCAAAGCTCATACGTATTACAGCATGTATTAGAACTTCATTCTTTTCTATTGCTGATTAATATTCCATTTTCTGTATATATAATTTTGTTTATCCATTCATCTACTGATGGATACTTGGGTTAATTTTACCTTTTGACTACTGCGAATAATGCTGCAGTAGTCTTATGTTAAGTATCTATTTGAGTTTTTGCTTTCAAGTCTTTTGGTATATACCTATGAGTTGAACTGCTGGGTTATGTGGTAATTATATCTTTAACTTTTTATGTTTATGTTAACATCTGTTTAACAATAACAATGTTTACCTTTTCGGCAGAGGTTATACAGCATTTTACATTCCTACTGCTACTGGATTTTATATAAGTGCAAAGCATGTGAACAGTTATAATCTACTAATAATTTCTGAATGAAACTTACTGTCATTTCTCCACCAAAACATTCTGAGGCAAGTTGGGCTGAATCAAAAGGTTTTACTTCAGCATCATTAAAAAGATACCTAAAATAGAGAATAGAGTATTGATGAAACCTATATATGCTAAGTATCTCTGTATTATGCCTGTTTTTTTCCTTTAATATTTACGTTATACACTGATATATTTCAAATACTGATTATTTCATGAGGTCAATTCTAACCATGCTCATTTTAAAATTGGAATTCACTGAAAATTGGGATCATAAGTATACAACACAGTCATAACTATGCTAAAATCTAAAAGATCATTTACAACCTAAGATTAACAAGAAAGTTCATGAAAACAAGGAAAAAAAAGTTTGCTTATGTAAAACTATGGGAAAGAAAAGATTTAAAGGAGAGAACTTCTAAAGATATCATTTAAAAATCTATGATCATAAAAAGACTCAAAATATATTATTTAAAAATATTCAAATGGATTTTAAAAAATAATAGTTCATGGACATGATGGCTGAAGAAGTATGAAATAGTTGAATTAAACTATTCTGGTAACTACAGATCGATTTAGCAATGCATTTTGTTCAAGGCAATATCCTGACTATTTAGACCACCACCTAGCACACATATAGTCCCTATTCATGAAACTCTGCCTGACATCTGAAGAAAAAAAAAAGAGTTATTTAGGGACTGATTTCTTGACTGTTGACCACTAACTTGATAAAAGGTGGTAAGAATGTGTCTGTAAGAAGGGAGGGGGATACCCTTCAGGTCTGGAATTGAACCCACACCCCTGGTTTCCAGCCAAACAAAAGACAGGCATATGAGATAAACATTTACCTCAGGAAGATACACTCCTTGGAGAGAACAATCATGGGAGAAAGAAGGGCTGCTTATGCACAGGGAGACAGCTCAAGGGGGCAGGAGTGCATGGAGAGATGGACACTGGGAAGGGGTAACTATAGGGAGGAAATGGGAGGGGAGCTGTTGCACTGTGGTAAACTGTGGTCAATGTCATGAGACAAAGTATATGTGAACTGCTGTATGGAAAGTGAATCTGCTCAGTAAATCTTAACCCAAATCACAATGAGAAAAAAAAAAGAAGGGAGGGGGAGAGTATGGTGAGTAAGAGTGGATGGAACACACAAGTTATCTCTGACTGGCATATGTAAGGACTTTGTGGCTACCCTATTGAAGCCATTCAGTAAACAGTTCTCAAATGAGTGAACAGATAGGTAAGATTTGGGAGGTGCAGTGCTGTATGCAATATTTTGTATATTAATCTTACTGGAGACAGTCATCACATTCTCAAGAGTCCATAGATGCATAGAGTTTAAGAACAAATGATTCATACTGCCTCCTGAAAATGTCCCTTATTTAAAAATTTTGTCTGTTTACTTACTTAATTTTATAGAAAATTTTTAGGAAAATGAAAACAGAAAATATATCTAAAGAGAAAATCTATCATAAATTTATACTTTAAAAACAGAAAAAATAGATATTTTTAAATGTAAGCAATAAAATGTCTAAAACTCACCATTTATTGTTTTTATAAGCATGTGGGTTTACTATATCTCTGATGAAACTGTAATAGTGTCCACCATCAGCTGTTCCTGTGTGGACAGTCACTCCTATCAAGTCATACTCATAGCACTCTGTGTCTTTTGAATGATCAATGACTTCCTTAAAACCTGAAATGATTTACACAAAATAATGGCAATAATTTTGAAAATTGTGAAAATGGTAACATCTTAGAATCACACTTTATAATTAATATCTGTTATATACAGAAACAGGCACAAATACTTTAAATATTAAGACAGGAAGAAAACAAGTATTTTGAACATTCCTAAGAAACACATAATCCCAATTATTTGAAAAACAACAATGTGTCAGGGAATAATTACGGATCTTAATACAATATACAAATATAAAATAATTCCCTTTATGTTGCATCTGGCTAGCCCTTTGAAATAAAACAAAACTTAAAACCACTACCATAAAGTTGATTAGGACTCACAGTAATGCTACAGGGCAGAGTAGAACTGCTTCATAGGCCTTTTAAGACTGTAAATCTTTATGGAAGCAGACTTCCTCATCTTTTCCCCAAGAAGTGGCTGGTAGGTACAAACTGCCGACCTTTTGGTTAGCAGCCAAATGCATTGACCACTTTGAAAAAGATCCTATTTAGATAGGATGAATAAAATGGCCCATTTTATTTCATCTTTATTAAGAGCAGGCAAACACAAGATGTGAAAAAGCATTTAACGGATTTATACCTTCTAGTGTCATGTCAAGGACAATGAAGCAGTGCACTGGTAGCACACTTTCAACTGTACATCAGGTAATAGAAAACACTATGTATCAGGAGCTTCGGGCAGACAGGAGCAAAATAAAAGATACACTTTCTAATCCCAAATATTAAAATCTTAAAGTAATAAAAGACTAAAGAAAAAATTAGAGCCACTGTGTCAATCCATCTCGTTGAGGGTCTTCCCCATTTTTGCTGACCTTCCACTTTACCAAGCATGATATCCTTCTCCAAGGAATGGTCCCTACTTTTGTCACAACATGACAAAAATAGGTAAGACCAATCGGGCCATTCTCAATTCCATGAACATTCAGGCTGCACTTCTTGCAAGACAGATTTGTTAGTTCCTTTAGCGGTACTTTCAGTATTCTCTCCCTACATCACAACTCAAAAGCACCTACTCCTCTTTGGTCTTCTTATTCAATGTCCAGGTTTCACATGCACATGAGGTGACAGGAAACACTCAGGTTAAGTGCATCTTAGTCTTCAAAGAGACATCTTTGCCTAGTGCAATATCACATCTGATTTCTTGACTGCTGCTTGCTTTCATGCTGATTGTGGATATAAGTAAAATAAAGTCTTTGACAACTTCAATCTTCTCTCCATTTATCATGATGGCTGCTTATTGGTCCAGTTGTGAGGATTTGCAGTTTCTTTATGTTGAGGTGTCCATATTGTAGACTGTAGTCTTTAATCTTCATCAGTAAGTGCTTCAAGTCATCTTCACTTTCAGCAAGCAAGGCTGTGTCGTCTGCATAGTGCAGGTTGTTAATGAGTCTTCTTCAAGTCCTAAGGCTCTGTTCTTCTTCATACAGTTCAGATTCTCAGATTATTTGCTCAGCATACAGACTGAATAAGTATGGTGAAACGATACAACCCTGACACACATTTTTCCTCATTTTAAACAATGCAGTATTCCCTTGTTCTGTTCGAACAACAGCCTCCTGGTCTATGAACAGGTTCCTCATGAGCACAACTATGTGTTCTGGAATTCCCATTCTTCTCAATGTTATCCATAATTTGTTTTGATCCACACAGTCGAATGCTTTACATAGCCAATAAAACACAAGTAAACATCTTTCTGGTATTCTTTGCCTTCAGCCAAGATCCATCTTTCAATAATGCAACCTGAAGCTTGAATTTTTTCTTAAGTTCTTTAAGCTTGAGAAATGCTGAGCAAGTTCCTCCCCTTTTGTAAAACTTCAGGTCTTTGCACATTTCATTATAACAACTGACTTTGTCTTCTTGAGCTGATCTTTGAAATCTTCTGTTCAGCTCTTTTATCTTGTCATTTCTTCCATTTGCTTTAGCTACTCTCCATTCAAAAGCAAGTTCCAGAGTCTCTTCTGACATCCATTTTGGTCTTTTCTTCTTTTACTGTCCTTTTAATGACCATTTGCTTTCTTCATAGATGATGTTCTAGGTGCTATCCCACAATTCATCTGGCTTTTGGTCAATAGTGTTCAGTGCATCTGATCTATTCTTTAGATGGTCTCCAAACTCAGATGGGATATAATCAAGGTCATTTTTGAGCTCTTGTGGACTTGTTTTAATTGTGTTCTGCTTCAACTTGAACTTTCATATGAGCAGTTGACAGTCAGCTTGTTCTGACTGAACAGAGTGAGCTTCTCCATCACCTCTTTCCACAGATATAGTTGATCTGTCTGCTGTGTACTCCATGTGGCAAAGTCCACACGATTAGCCACTGTTTATGTTGTTGAAAAAGGTATTTGCAATAAATAAGTCATTGATCTTGCAAAATTCTATCAAGTGATTTCTAATGTAATTTCTATCACCAAGGCCATATTTTCCAATTACTGGTGATTCTTCTGTTTCCAACTTTTGCATTCCAATCATCAGTAATAATCTGTTGATTGTATAATTGTCAATTTCAGACCACAGAAGTTGGTAAAAAACAAAAACAAAAACAAAAAAACTCCAATTTCCTCATCTTTGGCTTTAGTGTTCGGTATGTAAATTTGAGTAATAATAGTATTAACAGGTCTTCCTTGTAGGTGTATGGATATTATCCCATCACTGACAGCACTGTACTTCAGGACAGATCTTGAAACATTCTTTGTGACAGTGAATGTCATGCATTTGTCATTCTTGGCATACTAAATCATGTGGTTGTCTGATTTAAAATAGCAACACCAGTCCATTTCACCTCACCAATGCCTAGGATATTGATCTTCATGGGTTCCATTGCATTATTGACAAATTGCCATTTTCCTAGATTCATACTTCATACCTTCTATCTACAAATTATTTATGGATGTTTGTAGCTGTTTCTTCCCATTTTGAATCATGCCATATCAGCAAATGGAGGCCCTGAAAGCTTTACTCCATCCATGTTCCTAAGATCTACCTGGAGGAGGCAGCTCTTCCTCAGTTGTATTTAAAGTGTCTTCCAACTTGAGAGGCTCATATCTCTGCACTATATTGCACACTGTTTCACTGCTATTCATAACATTTTCCAGTAAAATATCAAATAGTGCTTCACTAGTATTCCTAAGGTCTTTACTGGCCAATATTTTCAGAAGCAGGTGTCCCCATCCTTCTTCCTAGTCTTATTAGTTTGGAAGCACCACTGAAACCTGTCTACCATCGGTGACCTTGCTGGGATTTATAATACTGGTGGACTACCCTCCCAGCCTCACATGCAAGCCAGCACAGTAAGACAAACTGACAGAGGAGTGGCGGCTCACTACATATCTACCCCTTATTTTTAAACTTATTCTCTCTACTGGCTCATTTCCTACAATTTATAAAACACATAAAACCCAATTTAAAAAGCTTCCTCCCTTAACTGTATATTCTTTCATAGTATCCTCACTCCTCTCTTCAAAGAGCTCTTGAAAAAATAGCCTACATTCACTGTTCAAACATCTCATCTCCCATTTAGTACAAGTAAAACATTTTTTGTGGATGCTCATTAAGGCCAGGCATTGAGGTACAACTATTAAAACATGGATCTATTTTTCAATGCTTATAATGATTTCAAATTAAAAAATTTAAATCAGGAGAGTTCTGGTAAAACTGCAGAATAGGCAGGAAGACTGCACATAGCCTCTCCAACAAAGAAAAGGGGAACCAATTAACACAGATACAGAAGATAATCCTGGACCCCTGAGTCTTGAAGGGAAGGATACAGAAGTGGACTAAACTCCAAATAGCAGAAGAATTTGCATGAAAACACCAAAAAAGGAGACATATGGAGCTGCAGTCTGGCAGTGATCCTGATGGCACAGATAGCTTGAATATTGATGAGTGGTGGTAGGACCTAAGAATTAACCTAAAAATCAGCCCTGCTAGCCAGAAACTGCACAGAGGACTGCTCTGCTGGCTGGGGAATAAAAGAGGAAGCAGTGAAGAGGAAGGTGGGCTGAGCTTTGGACTTTTGTCTGTCTGGAGGGTGAAGCCATTTTGAATGTATACAGCGTTCTTCTGGATTTCAAGGACTTAAGAACAGACTCCACTTGCCAGGAACTGCAAGGACATTCCGGACCTGGATGACTGGAAAGATACGACATGCCCCTTCTTACTCTTATACCCCACACCCTCTTTGTGAACAGAGGGGTGGCCATCCCTCACTCACATCAACCTTCTAGGCTGGCAGGAATCCCATTCCAGTCTGGGTGATCAGACGGAGCCTGCCCCGATTTTTTTTTTTTTCCGTTGTTTAGTTTGTTTGTTTTTGTCTGTGTTAAAACTACTACTATTATTAATACTTTTCTCCTTCTTACTATTATTATTCGCCTAGTTTTCAGCTTTTTTTCTTTTCTATGTTCCTGGTAGCAATTTTTTTCTTTCTCGTAGTTAACCACAGTCCTTGTTTATCTTTTTTGTTTGGCCCAATCTTTTCTTCATTATTCTCCTAATCTACTTTTTTGTCTTATTGCCCTTTCCCCAAATATTGCAGGGTTCTTTTCTTCTTTTTTCTTTTTTTTGGTTACTGTTCCTGGGTGATTACACAGTGTATTTTCTGTCCATATGCTTTCACTTTTTGATAGTTATTCAGCTGTTATTTTTGTCTGAGTGGAAGACAACAATAGTCCCCATATGACAAAACTACCCCAACACCTCTTGCAGTTACACTTACGGAGTGAGAGCCACCACTTCCTTCTCCACCAATGGCCGACGATAAAAAACCACCACGAAGAGCCAGAGTCACCCTTGGCTGCTCATCACAAACAGTTAACAGAGATCTAAATACAACAATGCCATGATGCCTTGGAGACAACAGACCATCACAGTCCACACAAAGAAGCAAGATAAAGTGGTGGAAACAAGGGAGTAGGATACAGACTCAAAACATATCCCTGAGGAAGAAGCATCACTGGAACTCTCTGATAAGGAATTCAAAAGAATTATATTTAGGTATCTTCAAAAGATGGAGAGACAGACCAAAGAAAACACAGACAAAAACCTAGAAGAATTTTGGAAGAAAATACAAGAACAAAATGACAAATTAAATGAAAAATTAGAAATGATTCAAAATCTACAGATAGAAATCCAGGCAATTAATGCTAAAGTGTCAGAAATAGATAACACATTGAAAGGGCAAAGGACTAGAATCAAGTCAATGTAAGACAGAACTAATGAGATTAAAGACAAAGACCTGAATACTTCTTTGGAAAGGAATCAATTAGAAAAAAGATCAAAACAAAATGGAGAAAGAGTAAGGTTCATGTGGGACACCATCAAAAGGAATAACCTACGTGTCACTGGAATTCCAGAACAGGAAGAGAAAAATAAAACCACTGAGAAAATGTCCAAGATTTGTTGGAGGAGAACTTCCATGATATGAAAGATGAGAATATATACATTCAGGAAGTCCAACAAACCCCAAACAGGATAGACCCCAAAAGAAAAGCACCAAGGCATATCATCATCAAACTCATCAAAACCAAAGACAAGGACAGAATCCTGAAAGCAGCACTGGAAAAACAAAAAGTTACATACAAAGGTCAGCCAGTAAGAATAAGCTCTGATTTCTCAGCAGAAACCATGCAAGCAAGAAGGCAATGGGATGGTATATATAAAACCCTGAAAGAGAAAAATTTTCAACCAAGAACTATATACCCGGCAAAACTGTCCCTCAAATATGATGGTGAAAGTAGGAGATTTCCAGATAAGCAGAAACTAAGGGAATTTGTTAAAACCAGACCAACCTTACAAGAGATGCTAAAGGGAGTCCTTTGAACAGAGAACCAAAAATAGAAAATAACAACCGACAGTTGATACACAAGATAACATAACCCAGAAACCACAGCTATGGACATATCCAAAGTAAAAAGAGCTTACAAGATTGTAAACAGGGAACCAGAGTCATCAAGTGGCAAGTAAGGACAACTACAAACAAAGAGGGAAAATACAATGTAGTTACAGAACTTCAAAATGGTGAGGAAGTTAAGAGAGTTGCAAGACAGAATGGACTGTCTAAAATGTCAGGAGAAAATGATAAATCATAGGGTAACTTCAAAGAAAAATGATAAATCTTCACATCACAATAAAAAAGAGGGCAAGCACAAATATTCAACAAATACTAAAACAACAGCAAAAAAGGAAGTGATAACAGGATTCATAAACATAATGAGCTCAGCACAGAAAATAATATGGAATAAAGAAACCAGGGACACCATGAAAAAACACGTAACAAAATGACAACAACCAATTCTTATGTGTCAATAATTACACTGAATGTTAACGGACTAAATTCACCACTCAAGAGATGGAGAGTTGCAGATTGGATAAGAAAATAAAATCCATCAATATGCTCCCTAAAAGAGACACACCTTAGAGATAAAGACAAAAACAGACTAAAAATCAAAGGCTGGAAAAAGATATATCAAGCAAATGGAAACTGTAAGAGAGCAAGAGTGGCAGTATTAATTTCTGATCAAATTGACTTTAAGACAAAAACCACCATATGAGACAAGGAAGGACATTATATTACGAGTAAAGGATCAATGGAACAAGAAGATACAACCATAATAAATATTTTTGGACCCAATGAAATAGCCCCAAAATACATAAATCAGACTTGAAAAGAGTTAAAAAGCCAAACAGATGACTACACAGTCATAGTGGGAGACTTTAATATACCACTTTCATTGAAAGATAGAACGGGAAAGAAACTCAAACAAAGATGCAGAAGAGCTAACAATACAATCCACCAACTTGAGCTTACAGACATCTACAGAGCACTTCACCTAACAGCAGCACAATATACGTTCTTCTCCAGTGCACACGGAACATTTTCCATGACAGACCATACGTTAGGCCTTTAAGCAAGCCTTCATAAATTTAAAAACATTGAAATACTGCGAAGCATCTTCTCAGATCATAATGCTATCAAACTAGAAATCAACAAAAGGAAGATCAACAGAAAAAGAGTAAACACAAGGAAACTGAACAACACCATCCTTAAGAAAGACCGGGTAAGAGAAAAAATCAAATTGAAATTAGAAAATTCCTTGAATCAAATGATAATGAGAACACAACATACCTAAGTCTTAGGGACACAGCAAAAGCAGTGATCAGAGCCCAATTAACTGCAATAACGTCAAACATCAAAAAAGAAGAAAGAGCCAAAATCAACACTTTAACCAACATCTCCAACAATTAGAAAAAGAACAGAAAGAAAAGCCTACAGTCACCAGAAGAAAGGAAGTAATCAAGATTTGAGCAGAAATCAATGGAACAGAAAACAGATGGGCTATAGAAAAAAATCAACAAGACCAGAAGTTGGTTTCTTGAAAAGATCAAAAAATTGACAAACCACTGGCAAATTTAACAAAGGAAAAGAGGGAGAGAATACAAATAACACGAATAAGAATCGATATGGGTGACATCACAACAGAACCATCTGAAATCAAAAGGATAGTATCAGGATACTATGAAGAACTGTACTCCAAAAAATTTGAAAATATGGAAGAAATGGACAAATTTCTAGAAAACACACCACTTACGTAAACTAACACTGACTGATATGGCAAAGAAGAAGAGGCGAATCACAAAAGAAGAAACTGAACAGCTCATCAAAAAATTACCAACTGGTAGGAGTTCCGGTAAGATGGCAGACCAGGCAGAAGGACTGCACAGACCCTCTTCAACAAAGAAAAGGGAAACCAATTAACACAGACACAGAAGATAATCTTGGATGCCTGAACCTTGAAGGGAAGGATACAGAAGTGGACTAAACCCCAACTAGCAGAAGAATTTGCGTGAAAATACCAAAAAAAGGAGACATACGGAGCTGTGGTCTGACAGCGCCCTGAGCGACCCTGACAGTACAGGTGGCTTGGAGATTCCCAACTGGTGGTA